>NW_008651994.1:288-13539 GCF_000695815.1 Acanthisitta chloris
AAACACCCCAGGGAAGATAAGAATCACGGAGAGAGCTTCCTAGCAGGTGATTTGAGCTCTGCAGTTTCTCTCCATGATCATAAATGCCAGAAGGCCCTTGGCTCGTGCTGGAGGTCAAAACACCTTTCCTCCCCTTTTCCACACATGAAGGATACTGATACCCATGGCACTCTGCAAAGACTCTCTTCTCATCCCAAATGAATCCTGTTGATTTTCCCCCTCTGCTCTTGTGAAACCCCCACCTGGAGTACTGCGTACAGTTCTGGTGTCCCCAGCATAAGAAGGACATGAAACTGTTGGAGCAAGTCCAAAGTAGGGACACAAAGCTGACAAATGAACTAGTGCACCTTCCCTACAAAGACAAGCTGAGAAAGTTGGGGTTGTTCATCATTCTTTATTAGGAGCTGTAGTGATAGGTCAAGGACTAATGGGTATAAATCAAAAGAAGGGAAATTTAGATTACATATTAGGAATAAGGAGTTTCATGGGGACCTCGAAGCAACTTTCCAATATCTGAAGAGAGCCTACAGGGAAGCCAGAGAGGGACTCTTTGTTAGGAAACTGTAGTGATAGGTCAAGGACTAATGGGTATAAATCAAAAGAAGGGAAATTTAGATTACATATTAGGAATAAGTTTTTAATGTGAAGATGGTAATCTGTAAGGCAGGCTGTGGATTCCCCAACCCTGGTGGTGTTCAAAGCCTGGTTGGATGGGACCTTAAGCAACCTGGTCGAGTGGGAGGTGCCCCTGCCAATGGCGGGGGGGGGCTGAGTCTAGGTGATCTTTAAGGTCCATTCCAATGCCTTAACATAGTACTACTACTATACCTGGACTTGAATGGCAGCTGAGCAGGAAGGAGATACACACCCAGACGGATGATGGAGTCCCTGTAGCCTGCAGTCCGTATTTGGTTCTTTACCAAAAAGGGAGCCTAACACAGAAAAAATGAAGAGGTACCCAGAAAATCAATTAAGGACCCTGAAAGAAAATATTGTTTCACATGATACCCATTTTTTAACTTCTTTTGTTTCTTTAAAACTGTTCATACATAAGCACATAGTATCTGGGATGTGAACAAGCTTGAACCTAAATCTGAGGTACTCGTAGAGCGATTTCACTATCCAGACTGTAAAGAAATTCAGTGCAGAAACAGACAGTAACTAGCCTTGAAGAGAAATTCTTCTAAGCCTCTGTGCTATTCACCACATTTCATATTTGCTTGTAATACCCCAGAATCTGTCACTAGTTGTCATAGCTACCAAGGGGGTAGATTTTCAAAGTTAGGTGCATGCCAATATCCATCTAACAGAAAGACATAGTAGGTCTTAAATCTCTGGTCCTTTTCACCACAAGTTAACGATGCAGCCGATTTGGGCATCATAAGGAACACAGGCATTAAAAAATATAATGATTTAAAGAAAATAGGTTATGACAAGGCAATTTTAAAAATGCGCTTACAATCACCAATCCGACCCAAAGCAAACAAACCCAATCATTTCACAGAACTGAAGTATGCACCACAAGAATGTTCTGCTGGCTGGTGTTTTCAAAAGAATTCTATTGTTCAAAGTAGCTGAAATTGCCAAAAGATACAGTAATTTTATTATGTTGTATAAATGAACAGTAAACTTCTCTGTGTACCACAAAATGGAGGAAAAACTGCAGGATTTTGAAAAGAAGAGAAATCTGCATACAGAAACATCTCTGCTGCAGGCCTTGGCCATGAAATAGTTCAAAAGAAATATTAAATGTAGAAATAAATTATCCAAATTTTACTAAAGCATCAACACCTAGGTGTCTGTTTCTACAATTAATTAGCTGTAGACGGCTATAACAGCAGAACTTTGTAGGTCTGTGCTTAAAGTAATTGCAAAAGGCATGTAAATTTAGACAGCTAGTCAGTGGGAAAAAGGAAGACGTGATTAATCAACAGAATTAGATAGAAAATTTCTTTACATATAATTGTAAGGAGCAACTGTGCTTTAATTGTAGCATTGAGAGAATATGTCTTTCAAATGCTAAATTATTCATCGTGTTACATAGTTGAATGATCTTTTCTTAAATGTTCATGTAGGAGGTAAAAATTCTATAGGCAATACTTAAGGGAAGATACTGGAGGAAAATTTATATGAAAATTTTAAAAGTCCCTTATCTGCCTAGGCTGATAAATAGTAAATATGAAAAGACAGAAAAAAAATAAAAAGGAGGAAAAAAATTAAGTGAGAGCCATCATTTGAGAAGCCTGTTTCTTAGAACAACAAATAGTGAGTCATCATAATAGAGAAAGAATTAGTCATTCTTTGCAACACCACAGTACATCCTCTGCATGAGTTATGCAGAAGATATGCAGAATATGGACTAGACTCTAAACCAGGACATAAATGGCAGATTTTTAACAAAGGCTCATAAAACAATCAACTGAAGGCTGAAATCCTATGCATTATAGCATTCTGCATACAGAACAGAGCAGAGACAGTTCAAATATGTAAGGTCAGTAAAGCCATGGTTAAGCTGGAATGTAGTAAGGGATGCAAAGAATAACAAGAGATTCTGTAAGTGCATAGGTCAGAAAAGAAAGGACAAGGAGAGTGTATCACCCTGACAAGCAAGAAGTATGGACGGATGGTGACAGATAAGGAGAAGGCTGAGGTACTTGAGCCTTCTCTCTCAGGCCCTTGATCCTCTAGGTGGGTTTCACTAAAAGTGAAGAGCAGGTTCAGGACCACCTGATAAAGCTGAATAATCACAAGCCTATGGGACCTGAACATGAGCAGCAGTGTGCTCAGGTAGCCAAGAACAATGGTACACTAGCCTATATCAGAACTAGTGTGGCAAGCAGGACTAGGGAAGTGATTCTCCCCCTGCACTCAGCACTGGTGAGGCCACACCTTGACTACTGTGTCCAGTTCTGGGCCCTTCAATTCAGGAAGGACATTGAGGTGCTGGGGCATGTCCAGGGAAGAGCAATGAAACTGGTGACATGTCTAGAGCTAAAGTCTTATGAGGAACAGCTGAGGAAGCTGGAGGTGTTTAGCCTGGAGGAGGCTCAGGAGTGACCTTGTCACTCTACAATTACCCAAAAGGTGGGTGTCAGCCTCTTCTCCCAGGCAACTAACAACAGGATGAAAGGACATAGTCTTAAGCTGTTGTAGGGGAGGTTTAAGTTGGACATTAGGAGGAATTTCCTCACAGAAAGGGTGACTAGTCATTGGAATGGACTGCCTAGGGAGATGGTGGAGTCACCATCCCTGAAGATGTTTAAGGAAAGACTTGATATGGCACTTAGCGCCATGGTCCTGTTGACATGGTAGTGTCAGGTAATAGGTAGAACTCAGTGATCCCAGAGGTCTTTTCCAACCTACTTGATTCTGTGATTGTGTGACTCAATGAGATGCATCCCAGTGCCTTGAAGGATCTGATTGATAGTGTTGCCAAGCCACTCTCCATCATATTTGAAAAGTCATAGTAGTCAGGCAAAGTCACTGACGACTTGAAAAAGAGAAGTATTTTCAAAAAGTGGATCATTAAATTCAAGCAGGCTAGGAAAACACCTGATGAGGAACATTCCAAGGAGGAAATGTGGCCAAGCGCAGTTCAACAAAAGGGCAGAATCAAAAACAACCACAGGAGGTTGCAGAAGACCCTCAAAGACCACCAATTCGAATAACTGTGCCTGCATGAAGGGCAGGGGATAGAGTGAGATTATAGCAATGATTTTGAGGAAATAATTAGCATAAAAAGTGAGCAATCACTGACCAATAGAAAATTGAGTACTAATCACTGAGAATTAAGCAATTTTTAACCAATGAGTACTAACTGCTTTGTTTGCTGAAAGGTATTACAAAATCCCCAAAATGCTTGGACAGTTGGTATGCACATTAGATGGAGCATCTCTCGTGCACCCAGTGCTGCAACAAAGAATACTTCTTCTTAATACTCCATTGGTGTTAAGGAATTTTCTTCCTGATTTCTATGACAATATTAATATATTTTTTAACTTCTACATTCATTTTGTAAATAAGGACACTTGAACACAGTTGTAAGAACAGTATCAAAAAAGTATGCCAACAAAACATGGGATCAAATAAAAAACACCTCAAAACATGCTCAAAAGAAGGAATGAGAGAAGTAATTCACTGCTCTTTTAGGGAACAAAAACAGGTTTGTCTGGCTGTGGAACACATGTTACATCTTGCACTGCAGGCTTAAGCTCAGTAAAATACAATTAAAGAATTAGAGAACAGTTGTGGATCCATAATAGACAAAGGACACCCCAGAGCCCCCAATCTCTGTGGAAGAGAAATGACTTGCCTTTTAGGAATGTGTTGAAAGACTCTTGCCTTACTTTACTTTCACTGTCTCTGAAACATGCCGAGTATTCCTTCTTATCACTCTGTTAACTTACCAGTGTTTTCTATGTGTTTCCACTAGAACTAATGCAGTCAACAAGCTAAAATGCAGCTGACTCAGTCTGACCAGGAGTGCTTTTTATAAATTATGCTTGTATGTATGACATGCTGAGGTTAACGTTGTGCTCAGTATCTGTTCCAAAATATTTCAGCTGTTAAAGAAGAGCCAGGTTAGCCAAAAGAACAGTTTATGTACATAAAGAAGTGATATCTAGAAATCCTGCCAAGTGAGAAAAAGGTCAGCTATTTAAGCAAGCAATGAAGTTAACAAGTAGTCCTCCCCTTCCCACAAGCCTGTTCAGGTCTATCATGTATGAACTATACATCTGAAGAGGGACAAGCTAGAATTACCCTTGACTTGTGTAACCTATTTCATAGCTGATTTTTTAGAAATTTTTAATAGGCACTCTTTTTATCATGGACATATTTTATTCCTACTTCCTGAGGTGTTTCATATTCTTAGCTTTTTCTACAAGTAAAATGATTCAAATCTAAGAGAGGTGAAGTAAGTGCCCTTTCTTTAAAACAAGTGTTCACTTTCTTTAAAGTACGTGTTTATTATCACACAATTTTTAAGAAGAGTTGCAGCTAGATTCACTGGAGAGCTGCCTCAGATTTAGGCAGAATACTTGAAACACCATTGTTTGGGTTTCAGCTGTGAACACCCCAAGCTGAAGTGCCAGCCAAGCCCAGTGCCTCATCTGATTCCCATCTTCCCAGGTACTTACAGCCGTAACACTGTGGATGGCCAGAAGTGTCCATGTTTTCAACACCAAATTTAGCTGCTGACCAAAGTAACAAGGATTCAAGAACAAGCTGTGTTTCTGCCCAAGCCCTATGTGAGATGCACATTACAGTAGGCATTCTTAGAGCTCACCTAACCTTTGGCAGCAAGTCACATTACAGTATCCTCTTACAGTATTTCTCTTGTTCCTCATGCTTCTTGTATTTCTTGTTTTGTAGGAGAAAAGCTTACACAGGAAGGGTGGGGATTGCCTCCAGCCAGCTTCAGAGCTAGTCTGGTGCTGACAGCACTTTCCTAGGAGAGAGATAGAAGATAAAGTTTTTTACAGCCGCAGGCAGAGCAGAGTAAGTAACTCCATTCTCCTGTTTCCTAGGAGAACACTCCAAGCACTTGGCTATTTTGCTCCAGGCAAACCCAGCTACCATCTTCCTCCTCTTCCATCCCACCTTCAAGTCCTTCTAAACAGTAACTTGCCTCTTCAGTCCAAGGAGAGTCCTAAACTGTGAATCTGAGAGGAACAGAAGAAGTAGGTGCTTAAACAGCACGCCTTGGTTCCCTGCATGAGTAGTACTTCCAGCATCTTGCTCTTTGCAAACCCTTCTGATAGTTCCAGGATCATCGTTCTCAGGAGGAAGGCTGTAATTTTCTTCATGTGGTTCTTCCAAATGCTTGCTTCTCAGCATGAACCCTGTGGAGAGCTTATATGCATTATGTAAAGTCCTGGGTTGTTTTTCCCAGGCCAGACAAACTGCACTGCTGAGTGGATAAGAAGGTCACCATTCCATGTCTCTTCCCCCTCCACCCATTGGCTGCCACTGTGAATTTTTCCACACCATACCATACAGTTGCTGTTGTCCATCCTTCTCCATTAGAACTGTAGTTGTGTCAGCTAAAAAGAGAGCCCTGTCCTCGAGGCATTTGTGGTCTCTTTTTAGATCTCATGATTAAGAAAGTTCAAAATACGTTTCTGAGTTCAAAACCATAAACAATATACAGAAAGAATCCTTTACAAATTAAACTTCTCCTCAGACTGAATTTGATACAGCATGCAACTATAAGCACCACCCTTAAAATAGTGATTAGACCAAATTGCAATGATTTGATGGACATCAGTGGACTTAATACTGGTAAATACTACTTCAGGTTTTACACTGAACAGCATGAAAATATTAACCAGACCACCATATTGGAAAGCAGCTAAACTTTTTTTTTGTTTGTGTGTGTGTATGTGTGTGTGTGAGAAATAGGAAAAACTAATCAGATTTTGATATATTAAAAAATCAGATTAAATTAAATCCTTCATTGAAATGTTAGTGGTCAGTATGGTAGTATTCCAGAGTCAGTATTAAATTCAGTACTATATACTGACTCCCAAAAGAGGATGGCTGGTAACCAAAATCAAAATAATAATAAAGGAGCTATACAGTTGCTGTCTGATTGGAACTCCAATTTCTCATCAAATCAGGAGCAAATACAAAAAGTGAATTTGATCACTTCTATTTTAGGGCTTTTTTGATTTGTATTCAACAAGCAGATATGGAAAGATGTTTTCTTTTTCAAAAACATGACTCGATTTTGTTGATTGTTGAAAATTAGCTTCATGAATATTTCAGTATGGAAAAAGCATTTCATCAAGTATTCACTGACTTCACAGAGCTAATACACAATTGACTTAAAATAACTTATGTTTACAAGGCTGTATTACACGGAAAAAGAGCAACTTACTTGGTCCAAGATGGGTATTATTCATCCCAGATATCAAAGCAAAAGATCTCTGAGCCTTTTGAGACCAGACAGAGTGAAAAATAACGCAAAGGGCATTCCTTACCAGACCATGTGTTTTTAAGAGTAATGGTTCTGAGTCAGGTTCAGAATTTCTGAACTGAGTGCCCCTATTTTGCCTCCTGAATCCATTCCAGCATCTCAGTGAATGTTCTAGACAAATTCAGATAAAGTGCTGATGATTTTTAAAGATCTAACAATATTGATAATCAAAATCACACATAGACGGTAGTAAGATTTCTTTGGGAAATCACTACTTTATGACTGAGATCCAGAACAAATTTGGCTACTAGATAGGATAGGTAAGTAGAAAAATTCCTGTTTGACAAACTGGCTGGAAGCCCGTTTATTAAAAAACTGTTGCCATTTTTATGTTGCTTGACCAAACACAAGTTTACAAAACTTCGGTTGAGTGGGTTTGAGTTCATACATCAAATATAGAGCGCATACAGATTTCAAATGCAAAGTGCTCATGTCATTGTACTTACAGCTATTTTGAAGACAAGTTTAATAGAAGTCATGAGTTGCATGTTTACTAGGCTTTTTACAAAAACAGCCCACCATTAAATCTGCTGCTGTAATGGGATTGCTCTAAACCTTGTTATAAAAGAAAACACTCAAAAAATTAACTTAATCCTATGTATGGGTTCTTAATAGAAAATCTAATATTCCCCATTTATACTTTGCATTTTCTCAGTAGTAATAAACAGCACAGCTTCTATGAAAATCAGCAGTAGTGTTTTTAACTGCTTCCAAGTTGAACATTTTTTACTTATTACCTCTTAGGTTTCATAAAAAGAAAGGTGTCCAAGAAACATTTTGTGTATGTACAACATACCATGGAAGGCCAGGACAGACTCCAGAGATCTGAAGAACTAGTGTAGGCTTGTGTTTTTGGAGTTATGCTGCTGAAACTAAATGTAGATATAAGTAAATTCATTTTTATAATGTAAAATGTATTACCTCAAAGTGCACCAATCCAGAAAACCAGCTGATCTTCCAATTTTTGCCACCTTTTAAAAACAAAATCCATCCAGAAAGGTACCACACTGGGGTGCGTATGTACTAGTATGCCAGTTCTTACCAGAATCTGCACTAGCTTGAGTGAACAGCAAAAAAAATCTCCCATTGGACATAAAACACAAACTCTCTGGATAAACAAATTCAGATTAAATCCAAGAATTACTTTAGTTCTAAGACACTAGTCCTAGACCTTAAGCTACAGATAAATGTCATTTCTTAAGCAGAAGGTTAGATTGAGATCTACAGTACATGTCACATTTGTGTGAGATATCAGGACACACACACACACACACACTCAGGTAGTGAATTCAAAGTGATTTCTTCCACTTATGTATATGCATGCCCTTACACAAAGGATACGAAGTCTACTACACTAATAAGGGAAAAGTTATGTCCCTAACAAATAAGAGTACATACTGACCCCAAGAGTGGTGAAATGTTAGTGGTCCTGTGCAGTGTCCCATTCTGGGGGGGCAGACACAGAAGCTCAGCAGGCATGCCCATGGAGGCAATGTAGTCCTCAAGTTCTGGTGGGTCTCCTCCCCAGAAGGTGTGCATGGCCTTATATACAATAATTTTTCTGTGTCATCCTGACATGGCCTGTACACAACAGGATGAGGTGGGTCTGAATTTTTGGGCACCAACATGCCTTTTGGTCACATATGTTTTGTGGCTCTACACATGCGTGCAGAGCCTAAGGGTGGTCATCAGACTCCTCTGGGGGTTGTTACTTCCTCAGCTTACCTCATCATCACCTCTAAGTATCCTTGATGGGCTGCTTGGCTGTCAATCAAGGCTCAGTATCCTTTTGTTTTCCTTAGCTCAAGTTTTCTTATCACTGTTTACTCCTTCCTCGCTCCAGTCCCACAGGCCAACTGCACCTGCTTACTCCCTTCTCACTCCATTCCCACGGGAGAGCTGCAACTGCTTACTTTTATATTCAGTTTGACATGGCCTGCTGTGGACCATTTCCATTTTATAAGTGTCTTCAGACACATACAGACATTTACACAAAATTCTAAGCAAACACGTTACCCCAGCTGATTTTATCTGCTGAACAGAGGCAAGTGATGATCTCCCTCCTAGCCCCACTCCTCCCTGTAAATGAGGGACAGTCTGTGCAATCAGCAGTGACAATATACAACAGAGTTCCTGATATACACACACGCTACCTGAGAAGATCAGACCATTGCTAGAGGTCAGCATAGATTTGCAATTAATGCTAACATGAAAGTTTTTTGAATGAAAATAACGCAATTAAACACTGAGACAGCGCTGATTTGAGATACCATAGGCCTGTTTGTATCACAGAACTCCTTAATGAAAATCAATCTTTCATAGCAAGTCCTAAATGTTATCATCCAAAACCTATTTTCCTATGGATGTGGACACCCTTTGAAATAATATGCTATCAGGATAAATAAGGACACTTCCATTTCTCAGCGTCAATGGAAAAGCGCTCAAAGCTTTTGGCTGCCTGTTTATGAATTTTAATGAGGCCTGGATTTGTCTCAGAAGGAGGCAGCCTTAATTTTCAAAGTGATTCAGACAAGTCAGTACAATATTAGAAAACAGTACAAAAGCATGAACGATAATATAATAAAGCACTTTGATGAAGCTATGTTGGGGAGGGGAAGCCAGCTTATATAAAATCACCCCCACTGTTTCTCCTCCTAACTACAAAATTAACAACTTTGGATCACAGTTTCCAACGTCATTTTCACCTTTTGTTGCTAAATAGTTTGTGGTATGGAATGAACAGTAAAAATAGAGGCTGATTGTTATATTTTCATCTCAGACAGAGGATGATTTTACACTTTTCAGCCATCAGAAAATTACAGGACAGACTTAAGTTAATTTTGGCTTTAGAAAATGTTTGCTTATTTGAATTAATTCAGCAGGGTATTAAAACCCAGAAGATGACTAATCCTTAGCAGAATTTAATCCATCATTATTAGCAAGGCCTTCAAGGTTCTGGGTATAACATCTACTCTTCAGGACCCCAGATGCTTGTGCACATCCATGCACTGCAGCAGCCTGGAAGTGTCTTCATACCGACTACGGCCACAAATGGAGGGAAAATCTGTCTTGACTGGCCCCGGGATCCTATTCCAGCCTCTTTCCTTACTGTATTTCTTAAATTTCCTACGTTTTCTTATTCCAAAATGGAGAACATCACTGTCCAATGTTGCAGTACCAGCACACAGCTCAGTTATGCATCTTCATAATAAGATTCCTCTTTCTTCAATAAACCAGCTTTCAGGGCTCTGTGAAAACCTGGTCTCTGCTGGTGTGGGCTTAGGAAGAAGTGATAGATGAGAAGAGTCAATATTTTCCAAACAGAGAAGGCCAGCTTCCACATAAGGTTTCCACATCCTAGTGAGTCATGTGGAATGGGAAAGGTCATGAGCACTCCATTCACTAGAACCTGGTTGCTTCAGGTGAATGCTGTGCTGGCTACAGAAGATCAACGCTTAGAGCAAAGAGCCAGCTCTCACATGGTTGCTCTCTGAGCACTGGATGAGTTACCCAAGATCTGGGAGCTGGAGTAAAGAAGGATATCTCTCCACTTCTTGTAAAAGAAAGGCAGCCCAGAATCTCCATGAGCTGGGAGAAGGAACTGATTTCTCCCACTCCCACAGCTCCTCCACCTCATCTCTCAATACAAGCAATGTGTTCCTATCTCTCCTGCTGGAAAAACATGGGGTGGGAGAATCCCTCATCCAGCTTCCCTCCTGCAGTTCTTCCTGCCAGATAGATGGCACTTTCATAAGATCCAGCAGTTGAGCAGAAATGAAATGACATCATTTCCACTGATGATAGGGAGCAGAGTATGGGGTTCAAAGTCTCTCAGGGAAGACCTTCCTTTTATCTCCCATCTGAGTTACTTAGGACTTGTCATACTAATCTTTGGGATCTCCACTTTGCTCTCTGAAGGCAGACCCCTAAATGCAACAGCAGAGGGAAATCCTAGGCTTGTTGGGAGCCTATGTGAGTTTTCACATACTAAAACAAAACTGTCTCAGTTCCTCCTTTGACCTTACACCAGGAACTTCTAAAAACATAATCATTCTTCAGAAATGCCTTAAAGTCATATAAATTCAATGCTGCTGTTCTTCTGTTCTTTTCTTTCTGTCTTGTTCTACTCATTTCCTTCCACCTCCCCATTTATTCTCATCCTTACCTACTAGATTGTTTTCTTCTCCAACTTTATTTCACTTTCTCATATTCTTTGCTCTCTTTCTTATGCAGCTCCTCAAAAACATATCTAGTCTTCTAATTTGCCTTTCATTTTCATTCTGCTCCTACTTTCTTCAAATTTCTTACTTATACTGTTGTCTAGCTTTTAAATTACTTTTATTTCCCCTGTTCTTATGCTTAGTGCCATCCCCACTCCCAACAGATGACCTTTTTCATCTTCGTGCCATTTCCCTCATCTCTCCCATACTTCTGTTTCTTGAGAAAGACAAAGGAAACAGTATTCTTAGGATGGCAAAGACATAAACAGAGCAACTGCACATTTGAAAGAATCTATTCTTTATAGACAGGAATGGCAGACTCTAATCTAAGTATTGTCAGAGTATCCTTCAAAACACGTGGGAAGTAGGTGGGAAAAATTTGTTTCACTCCTAAGCTCAGCACTGGTTCCTACTATATGAGAAGACATGATATGTTATACTCTCCCCACTCAGTTAATGAGATCAGTTGATGGTAAAAAGAACAGTTAGGAAGTGGTATGTGATATATAAAATGCTTCATTATGGCATTGAAACACTACCACACCCAGAGAAAAAGGTTTTCTGCTTTTTTTCGCCTTGCAATGCATTAACCATTAGCCCAACACCAAAGTAGTTGTTAGCTGACTCTGTTTACTGTCTGGGCAGGTGATAACCACACCTATCCATGAGGTGAGTCCTTAACATTTTCATGGAAGAGGCATGAAATAGTTTGGGTTTCTGAAACTTTTACCTGGTAAAGGACTAGGGATTGGTTGCAGATACATAGCATACATTTGGATCAAGACCAAATAAAGCATGCTCTCCCAAATTCCTTCTACAATTTGTAAATGGAAAATAGATTAAGCACTGACCCCAGAACCACAGAATAAGTCACACAGGTGTGAAGCATCATAACCAGCAATCCATCAGACAGTATCAAGTAAAAGACACCTCTGGATCTAGACTAGTAGGTAGATTTTATCCTCTTTTCATTGCTGCTCACTTGCTTCTGTAACCACTGGCATTTCATGGCCTATGTTTGGATTCTGTCAGAGAAACTATTTTAACTTAGTTTTTCTTAGAGCTATTATAGGGTAACTGGCAAATATAAAGGTCTTTGTAGAGTTTGCAATGTGAGTCTTTAAACACATAGCAGTGTGCCAGTTTTTCAGACAGATCGCAACCCTAGCATATTGCTTCAGGACATCTTAAGTGCAAGCCTGAATTTCTTGAATTTGTGATGTTTAGACTGTAACTAATAACTACATCTCTTCCACATTCTTAATTCCTGTTATTTTTTTACATCATCTTGGTGCCTGGGAGTCACAGTCATGGATTTGGATCCCCTGTGTGCTAGCTTGGGAAACACCCCGCAATATAACCAGTTGCTCACTCCATAATGTGAGCATAAGGAAATATGTTCTGACCCCAGCCTCTCAGTGACACTTTTTGTTGTCAAGAAATGTATACTACAAAGCCTCAATTGCCTAGAAGAGTACATATATATTAGGTCAGAAGATTCCCTCCCAAAATAGGTCATACTGTGGAAATCACCCAGCTAAGACACGTGAAAAGGCTGCAAACTGGTCAGGGGACAACTAAGAGAATTTCTGTTTATATGAGAGTCTTCTGCCCAGAATCACCAATCCTCTGACAAAAGGGCTGCTTAAGAATGCAGTAAAGATTATGAAATCAGATAAGAATGTACAAAGACTTTAAGTAGGGTTATAAAGATAGTAGTATTTATCATAAAACACATCCTAATGCATCTCAGGGCACCCCGTCCAAGGAAAACAGTCAAAATATTTAACAAGCATGCGAATTCAGAGCTCAGAGGTCTGGTGCTGTCTTTACAGAATAGCAAAATCTATTGTCCAGTAGATGAAAAAAAAAAAAAAGCATTATATCCAAAATTGCAAATCAGATCGTTGAAATGCTCATTAGGAGCAATGCCTGCTTTGCTAAGAAGGAAACAGAGGGTGTAGAATTTATGTGATGACATGAGCTTTCATGCCCAAGCCATGAATACCATTGATGGTACCAGGTACCATTGATTATAGGTTAGGCATTCCT
>NW_008651994.1:13550-15587 GCF_000695815.1 Acanthisitta chloris
TGTTTGGAAACTTTAGTCCATACAATGAAGAGCAAGCAGTGATAATAAGCCTTTTCCAGAAAGTCCTTGAGTAGCAAAACAACTGTCAAGCTTTAGCCTCATCAGGTGGGAATGAACTTCAAAACAGGAAAGCATAAAGCAGTACAAGCCCTAAAGCCAGATTTTGTGTCTTGAGATAGAAGTTATGAACCACAAAAATCCCATGTCAGCAGATCTCAAATCATGTCAGGCATGCAGGGAATAAAGAGATTATCAAAACTGGGATGAACTAAACCCATGACGTACAACCCTGCAAATGATCTGCTATTCAACAGATGCCAGCACAGAGCTTTCAACACTGGGGACAGATGTTTGAAATGCTTAATGAGAGCAAGAAGCCCTGCCTCTGCTTGTTGAACCTGCTCCTGAAGCGTGCGCAAGTGCTTGGCCAGGCAAGTTCTGCCGCAGTTTAGTTTTCTGTTCCCAGAATTACAACTTCCTACACAGGCTGCTAGAGACCCTGCTGCTGATCTAGGTGGAATGCTCAGGTTTTATGTTTTTGAATAAGCAAGTTTCTGGCAGCTACATATTTGTTTGGCTTTCTTATATACAAACAGAGCAATCCTAAACATTGCAGCTAAAAGCAAACATGAATATTGGTTACGAACGATGTGTATTCACAGACTACTAGGTACGTATAAATCCAGTCTTATAGTATATGAGAAGAAAATAATGTGTTTAGTGATCTGTAGATCTTAATAAAAATACATCGACACATATTTCCAGCCACTGCAAACACATAATCTTAAAAAATCCATTCCCCACACAGGTGTTGGGGAATGGAACTCTTTTCATCATTCCACCTTACTGATGAAAAGAATCAGGACCACAAGAACTTGTCATAGTTTACATCTGATCTCTGTCACTGAGAGAAATCCCTTTCCAGCAATAACTTGAATTAGCTTTACTCCTGCTTTGGCTGTACATGATTCTTTCAGGACCTCGAAATGGGAAAAGAACTATTCAAGGTAAGGCTAAAATTATCAACTAGTTTAAATAAACATATTTTATTCTGTTTGACTGGAACAATGAAAATACAAGTAATCATACGATCATCCAGTTTTATTTTATGAGAATCTGAAAGTATCAAGCACTTCAGACCTGGCTCTCTTAATAATTACCATTAGGAGAACTTGTTTAAATAGATAACAACATCAAAACAGTAAACTTCACTTTATTGGCCTATAAAGTCTGTCTTTGATGCCAACTGATTTCTTTTTCTTTCTTACATTCATTGCTGAAAGGATTTTTAAGGAACAAGTTCTCCTCAGATGCATATAATTATTCTAGATAAATACCTGGTTTGAGATGTTGTTCTTTGCCTCCGAAGTTCTGTCCCTATAGATATTTTTTTCTTAGTTTGGAAACACAAACTGAAAAGGCTTAATTTGGTGCTGAAATTGGAATTGCAAAGACCATACAAACATTGCCCTCCTCTCTGTACTACATCTTGAACTACCTGTTTAGCTGCCCTGTGGACCTGGTACAAAGAAGCCAGAAAAATATTTCCCTTTTCAGAAGATTTGTGCTCTGTACTTATGAAAATTGAGTTCCCCATTTAAGGAATCTTTAGTCACCTTTTCCCCATCATGATGAACCTCAATTGAAACGGATGTAGCATGAAAGAAAAATGGACAGATTTATATTATTCATACTTGTATACCGAACTTCACCTACAGAAAGGCTGTAACAGTGGTTAGAAAGAAAAAACACCATTCATTCTTTTTGCGGTTTGTCTCCCAGAGAAAAGTGTTGGACTTTTCCTACAGAACTTTCTATGACCTGTCCAGTTTAAAATAGCACTGCCTTGCATATTCACAGGAAAGTCCAGAAAACCCTGGTTTGGATATTTGAATAGAGGTGCCTGGGGATCTGGAAATTTATTTAGACATGTTAGTATCTGCACAATGAAAATAATTTTCAAAGTCTCAAGGGTCTTATCTAGCTTCTCACATTTCTCCAGACTAGTGATTCCAAACTTCAGTCATCGTTCTTTCC
>NW_008651994.1:15621-15941 GCF_000695815.1 Acanthisitta chloris
CATTACAGGAAAAATAAATAGAATTGCTCCTGCCTGAAACATTCTTTTCCCAGTAATCCACTCCTCCTCCCTGTCCAACACTGAATTTAAATCTGATAAACATGGTGAAGAATCATACATTTTGTGGGATTCTAAGTCATTAGGGATTTAGCAAGTACTCTTGTATTTTACAGCAATGCTAAAAAAGTACATAATTGCCAGTTATTTTTTTATTCTTTGTAATCAAAGGCAAACATTATTTACTGTGTGGTCAGTGTGAGCCTGAATAATATGAATTATAATCACAAAAGAGCTTTTAGGTGAGTGGGAAATAACAACCG
>NW_008651994.1:15978-41064 GCF_000695815.1 Acanthisitta chloris
AGCAAGCAAACCTAGGAACACAACAAACACAATGCCATTTTAGTGCATTTCTGGGAATACTTAATTAGAACTACACAGCACAAGTCAATATTAAAGCTCCATAACAAAGTTACACCTTTTAAAAATTCACTGGGATTCAAATCCAAACAAAAGCTGCTAAGTGACAGAGAAATAATGGAATTGCTGCTGTATGCTGGGATACTGGCTGTAAAAAAGAATTATACCATTCTCTGTTGCCAGTTCCACAGAGGTTCCAGTAGAATTGATTCCTCTTGTGCTCCAAAAGTGAAAAACAACAATACAAATATTCCCCAACCTGTTCCCTCTGTACAGGTGTTACACACTTACTAAATGTAGTGATGGTCAAGTAATTCAGAGGAGTAAATCCCATACTGAAAAATATCAATGCTTTGAATGAATTTCTCAATTTTTTTAAAATACAGAGATGTCATATGGGATATGAATGGCAAATAACATGCTGAAGCATACATTAAGACTGTTCATAAACAAAATTTTTAAGACCTCCATGAGCCTTTCTACCACACAGCTTCAGCAGCAGCAACATCCCTTCCATAGACACCTTTCATTTTCACAATAATTGTTCCATTTTTTTTCAATATGGAAACACAATCAAATTCATCCAGCTTCACATGGACACAATCCAACATTTGTATCACAAAGTAAGCTGACCTGCAAGAAATTTGATTCCAATTAATAACATCTACAGTTTAGCTTCATTTTTTTCTACATTCTCCTTCTACACATCCAGTCTCAAAAATTATGTCTCGACTATTTTTTACAGCTCAGCCAATTGCAGATCTTTATCTTGGCCCTTGACAAATGCCACAGTGCACCTTCCACATTCATCACATCCTTTCCTTCTGACCTGCCCGTTTTTCTCTCTGACTATGCTTCACATCTGCAGGAGCTTTTCTTCCTCCCATGCATCAGTCTAAGCTGAGCTCCCTGGCTTACCCACAGTCCATCCTCTCCCTGTCCCTTGCTGCATTTGACTCCCTCCTCCAGACAGCAGCTACATCAGACACGGCTTTTCCAGTCAGCACCGTCCAGCTTTTCCAGGCTTTGCTCTGAGACATGGAAGGATTGCCCAGAGAAGGTGCAGGAGACATGTCCTTTGTGAAGATGATTGGTGAAATATTTGGGGTTGTTGTGTCCCTGCCATGTTCATCAGTATTGCCTTATTGGTAGTTTCTTCTCCATAAACTGCTGACTTTCAAGGAAGACTTAGTGTTTGATGTTGCAAGACCCTGCAAAATAACCTCTGTGTTGCACCAGTGCAGTGACTTTTGGCTGGTGGATGTCCCCAGCCACCTGGGACTCATGATACTGTGTCATTACTGTATTAACAAAGAACCCAGTGCAAGGGTAGCAGCAATCCACAAAGTTCAGATCTGACTTTTTTCAAAGTTCTGCCTCTTTATTTACTTTGGTCTTATTAACTTTTTCAGTATCAAATAAAGCTGGTTTTTAAACCTGATGACAATACAGGGCCATGAGAGAGAACTTACGAAAGTCATTATTGGCCTGCTACATGCTGCATAAAGTACTCCAAGTGTGGTGTTTGCATAGTTCTTCCACAGTGGCTGGTTGAGCAAAGATGTGACATACAGACTATGTTTATAAAATGTCACATAACCAAAAAATTTTGTTCTAGGGTTACAAGGCAGAAGCATAGAACAGTTTTAATATAAAACAAAAACACATGACTTTCATTAGTACTTAGAAGTGAAAGCTATCCCTAGGGCACTTCTTTGATGCACAGGCATCAGGAGAGCAGACCAGCAGCTTGTTAGAAACTAGGCAAAGAAGGTGCTAAATGAGAAAGTAGATCTCCACAGACCTTTAGCATCCAGCACTTAGTAGAAACCCAGTGAGTGTCTCAATCAGCATACCTCCATGGACAAACAGCATTCCAAAGTCCGATGTTAATTATCCTTTCTTCTGTATTAAATTCTGCATCAGTGACCTTGCTGGTTTCCAAAGGAAATATGAATAAGAAGAGATTTTGCATTCTTGCTAGCATTCATATTTCATACACATGCTGAAGTCTGAACATGTTTTTAAAAATTCAAGTATAACCAAGATGTGGCAAAGCAGATCATACATATTAAAGTGCAGTGTGGACTGCATATACTGAAGTCTCTGCATCTGTCTATGCACGTAGCTAGAAACCAGCGTCTTGGCAGAGATGCTTTGACTAAGCACATGAATCCTAGGTGTTCAAATATTTTGTGGTGCAGTTTTTCACCCTTTACATTTTGGTGTGTGAATTTAATTTTCAAAATAAATGTTTGTGTATCAGTTTTGGTCTACAGACTACAATTTAGCACGTAGATGAAAATGAGACAGAATCAAATCTAATTCTCCCCATAAAATGCAGCTGGATATACTGGAGTACAGCTGGGAGGCACAAACATGGAGTTTGTTGATGGTTACAAATGTTGTGAAGTATCTGAGCACTTCCAAAAACGGTGAATATAACACTATGAAATCACATTTTATTTTTTCAAGATTGCATGTTGAAGAATGAAAGGTAGAAAAATATCTTTTTAAAATGCAGCTGGTTTTGCCTTTCACAGCAAAATATTTCTTCCATTTTCTATATAATTTATGTAGAAAAGAAATGATTGAACTGATTTGACTTACTTTTTTTATAAACATCATATATCAGTGCGATCCTAAGCTAAATTTTATGTTTCATAATACTGTCCAGAAATGTTTTTATCATGAAATAACAACTGCCCTCTTGAAATTCAAATCTATAACACATAATTGACACTTTAAGTCTAGAATAGAAAGAGGATATGTGGAAATATTTTCAGATGCTATCAATTGTACATGACTGCTTCTGAAGCACTTAGCACACAGGGACTGCTGATATATTTTCTGAAGGGGCTAGGTTTTGTAGAATGATTATTTTTGTAAAGAGATATATCGTAGGTTTTTGCCTTCATTTTCCATAATACACACAGTAATGTCTGGGAAAGTTAAATGCATTGTAAAGAAGGCAGACCATATAAAATAAATTGAAACTGTATTTTAAACCCATTTTACACTCGCAGTGACATTGCTTTATATATCAAGAACAGAGAATGCACAAATATTTTCTCATTTGGCTCCTGAGTTGAAGACGACATGACTGGAAAAAATTGCTTATACAACTAAAATTTCATCTGAATAGTTGTGTGTGTGATTCATGCCATTCTATTCAAAGTATAATTTTAGTCTCCTTTCACTTGCCCTTGAAAAGCTTTTCAAGAGAATCTTAAGAAAGTCTAAAAGGGAGGGAAAAGATAGAAGGTTGAAAAATATTATCATCTTTGTCCTCACTGTATTTAAAGGGACACTAAAAGAGCTTATTGTGGTTATAGGCCATATACAGTAAGAGATGAGCCACAGTGGAATATAGCAAGAAATTAGGCATCTAAACTGTAATCCTGGGAGACTTTCCTGTCCAACACCATTATGTCTTCCTTAAAGATCCTAAGGGTACATTGGCAAAGCAATGGGCTTGTTTATAGTGAGCAACTTATTTTACAGTGAGCCAGGGTGCAGGATGTGACTTGGACACAGCAGCAGGAAGGCATGCTTAGGGTGGCATGCCTAGGGTGGTACCAGGCTTGGTGGCTCTTTTCTCAGCAGTGGACAGACCTCTGCTGCTTGTAGTGTCACCAGGCTGCACAGCCCTGGTCTGGACTACGCTCCAAAAGTCCTTCCCTAGAAGGAGGCCAAAGATCATTTTCTCACAAATTGAAATAGTGGATTCAACCCCAAAAGAATATACTAAACCACACAGAGTCAGTCAGCCCAGGGGCATGGTCACTAAATGAAGAGAGCTTTTATGTTGCAACAAGAAATAGCCCCGTCTTTTAGTGGGACTGTGGCAGATCTCCTCAGGAAAGTTGAGTGTTTCCATCTTCTTTTATGGTGAAAACTAAGGCCTGATCCTAGGCAGTTACTGGATCATGCTTGTGCTTAAAGAATTACTGAGTAAACTCATGGTGAGCTGTACCCACACTCCAGGTTAGAGCCTGCCTACCTTTCACAGAGCATCAGTCCACAGTCCAAGGAAAGGAGTCATTGGTGCTTGGATGGAGTGTCTACATGAAAACAGATCTCTCCCTAGCAAAATGTTTTGAGGGGTATTGCTCTGAAAAGTAGATATGAGATTTCATATGCATTCATCACATTGCTGCAGATCAGTTTTGTGAACATCACTGAGAAACAGAAGTTTGTGTGGTGTGGTTTGTTGTTTACAAAACTTACACCACTGATTTTCTAAAAATACTTAAGAAGTCAGTAGCATGAGCACATAGAGTACATGATGCCCAAAACATTCTCCTTATCTTCACTAAAGCAAATATTTCTCTTGAGATGCTCAACCAGAACTCTCCTACAGGCTTTCCTACTTATGTGTGTTGACAGCCTTGGCTCTTCTACTGATGCCCCTTAGGCAGAAAGGTAGATCATCTGTTAATGTCAGTGGCAGAGAGGTATGGTGAGCTTTCTTCTGTCTAGTAATGTAGGACTTCCTGCTGTGCTCTAAGCCTGCTCTGTCAATGCCTTTAGCTGGAGATTATTATATTACCATTACCTTTTACCTTGTTTCCTTATCAATGGAATCTCCTTCAAGAACAGGTTGGAAAAAGGTTTTCAAAATGTGGAGTGTCTTCAAATCCTGGATATTTACATTATTTGCCATATGGGAAAAGGTTACATAGTACAACTAAATCTGTTATCTCAAAGTTGAGTCTGAATATACCAAACTAAAACATGTGGATGACCAGCCTCTGACCTTGAGCTTCCAGTTCCTTTTCAGATGGATATACCAGTATGAAGAAATGCCCCCAAAACATTAAAAATATGTATGTTAAATAGAAAATACTGATTACAAGCCACTGACAGAGACCCATTTATAAAGAAAATGTCTTCTCATCCAAGCAGATACAAATCTGCTGTGAATATCCCCATATTAAAAGGATGATAGGTTCATCATTTTAGGAGACCATTTGAAATCCTTCTAAGTAGACTCAGAATGTCTTTTGCTTTGGTGTATTTTTTTTGTTGGTGGTGTGTTTTGTTGTTTGGGGGGAGGGGAAGGTTATTTGTTTTGTTTGGGTTTTTTCTAATGTTTCTTCTTTCCGTGCATCACAATCATTTTCAGACAATCGAGCACAGCCATTTGGCCTATAAGGTTTTTAAGCAATAGAGGAGTAAAGACTGACTTGCCATGACCAGCTGAACTTTGTATGCATTACAGACTCTTCCATGTTGCTCTCCTGGGTCTCTTCTCACAGGCCAGAAACAGAGCATATCATAACTGCTCACCTGAAGCTAAGTATATGCTTATGGTACCAGCCAGTCTATACATGCATGTGGATTGACTGGATCATTTCTGCCAAACACACTGTATCTTTGCAGGGAAAACTCATTTATTACAGTGACTCAAGTCTTTCTCTTCCCACCTTCCCTTTCTCTTGTTTAGACACAACAGACAGTAAAGGAAAACTTACTTGAGGCTTCTATTCCTCTGAAGCTGGCAAAAATTGGCCAACAGATTCAAAGCTCTTAAGCAAAAAGGAAGACAGACAGACAAGTAGAGATTGCATAATGATAATTTCCTCGGGAAACCATGTTAAAAACAGATTCCCAAGCCCTTAGATGTAATAATTACAGTCATTACCACATAATATACATTTCTATTAGCATTAACTCACTGAATACAGATAACCTTTGGAATTTTAAGTGGATAACGCCCTTTTTTGGTCATTTAAAAAAGAATTAAATCTGAGGCAATTAAGAGTCATTAAAGCAAATGATTAATGGAGATCCAGTTTTCAAATATGACTGCTGAAATAAGCAAGCTTTCTACATTTAGGTGTTGAACTAATATGTTTGATGATATTTGTCACACACCCAAGTATTCTGTTGGAAATTTCAAAAGGCAGATATGGTCTTGGTCTCCTTAATTCACATGAAGATTTTTGAATGGCAAACGTATCACATCTGCATTGATTATACACAGATCACTACACAGATTCTTAGCTTGAGGGTCTTATATTTGTTCAGGTAGGAATTTATTCAGGTATATGCCTGCTTATAATGAAGCACATAGCAGATCAGATAGGGCATATCATATTTTTTATAGGGTCACAAGCACTAGAAATGTTTTGAGTAATTATTCCCTGTTAAAGAACTGGTGAACTTTATACAAAGCTAGTAGGTGGCAATTTCAAAGCAAACAGGAGAAGATACTTCTTCATATAACATGTATAAGCTCAGTGACTGCATTTCTTGTCTCTGGAGGTTCAACATGCTATCAGACAAACTGACAAAGGGACACAAAACCACAAGGGATCTGCAAGCCACAAATTGCTGGAAGCCAAAGAATTATTGTGGGAAAATGTCAATTTCTTGGGCATCTGCTGGTGACCACAATTTAATTTGTTTCTTTGGTTTGTGAAGAAACAGGGTTTTATTCAGTCAAGTATCTGTGCAGTTGCATATATCTGTCAAGCATCCCAGATCCTTACACAGAGCAGCAGAATCCCCCCTCTGCTTTCATGCCCTATAGTCAAGGACTAGATCACACCCAGGTAGTTACGTGTCATTAGAGCATGGAAAACATTCAGATCATTGCTATTGTCCAGATACCAAATTTTAGCAAGCAAGCAGAACTGGGGGAAATGGGGGACACAGGATCAAACAGTCCTTACATTCATGTAAGCTGAGTTCTTAGTCTATGAGAGGCCCCAGTCTTCTTGCCACAGAGGGACCTGATACATGAAACACTGAGAGCAAACCACAGAATATGTTGACAACACCTGTAATAAGTTATTTTATAGGAATGGGATATTTTATCTCATTATTTATTTTCATACTAATTGGTTTTGTATAATTTCTATTCTTCAGAAGTCTTACCTCATAAGGTGTTATGTATATTTCCTTTTACAAATCAGCACTTTTATAACCGCTGAAAACAGTGGTCAGAAGGCATCAAAAGAATTTTTCAGCAGAACATATTTCATTCCTTAAGTACAGCTTCACACAGCCCTTTCATACTAATGCTTTATAAATTAATCATCGTGAACAGATGCCAAGTAGGTTATGCACTTTCTTGGTGAAGGGGAAATACAAAAGGCCAACCTCCTATTTGCTCTAAAACAGAGGCCTCCTGTTTATATCTTGCTGCCTATTTAATAGAAAAAGTTATGTTTGTATTTTCAAGAAAGTTCCCATGCTGTTCCTGTGTCACTAATGGGAGACATTTTCCCAAATTAAATACACTTATGTTGCCCTTGTTTTGAAGCCTGCTAGTTAACCATGCATCTATAAATGTGAAGAACATCCTATGCACATAATTTGTTTGTGCAAAGTACATTATGTTCAGGCAAATCAAGGTAGCATAATACAATGCACTTCAAAGGAAGAATCAGGAAGCCCTTTTCAGTGGAAACGCACTGAAAAATGCCATTTCAGATTGATGATGAGTGTGCAAAGGACCTCAAAGCATAAGAAATACCAAATACAACAGATATTTATTTTTAATGACTGCAGAATTCCAGTGTTTTAGCAAAAAAAAAACCCAAACAACAAGCATATAAAAAGCTTTAATAATTTCAATTACATTTTAAATAAAAATATTTTCAAAGAGAATATTTCTGTTGAATAAGAATTAATTTTATTTTCTTGCCCAGACACAAAATTGACTCATTCATTATCTGCAGGTCTCTGCTTATAGGTAAAGTCTAAAGGGGATATTTGCACAAAATTACTTAGAACTGAATTCATTAAAACCTGAATATAACCAAGTTAAGGTTCTAAGGCCACTCTTACACAAAAAAACTTCGAATTTGCTTCCTTAAAAGTCTAAATCTTATCTAAGGTTCACTGATTTACCTACAACTTGGCCTACATGATATATGCATGTCTAGAGAATGTACTTGTCAAAAAATATATTCAACTTCATTATTTCCTCAAGTCTCTCTAATTTTAGTGATTCATACATGCATGAAACTCAGAGCACATGAAATAATTCTAAACTCTATCTAATACAGATCTAATAACCTAATATCTACACCAGATGAAACAATAAATTGTTTGTATCTCTATATTCAGACAGGCAGCTTTTACACATTGCAAAATTAAAATAATATCAAGAGTATATCAGAATTGTGTGAAGACTCTAAAAAGAAATGCAAATTAAAACACAAAACCTTTAAGCTCAATAAATTCCATTTTTCAAGAAAGAAACAACCTGTTTGCTGCCAAAGTCTTAAAGACCAATTTGTGGAACCAGGGAGTTCCCCTAATCATACTGGGATGTCTCTTCTGCCAATATAAAGAAAGCACTTTATTCAGCTACTTCAGTGTAATGCATGAAACTACCTATAGTCTGAGACTTTTTTTTAAAAAAAGCTACATCAACATTTAGAACTTTTTCTGTTCCTATGAAACTAGACTATAGAACCTAAGATCTATCAGTAATGGAAAGATCTGGTGATCAGAAACAATCCTTTCATTTTCATTTCTGTACACACTGCTTCCTTGCTTGACTAGACACATTAATTTAGTGTCTAAAAGATATTTTAACTTTGGAAAATTTATTACACAGCCAACACATTTACGATAGCACTACTGGTTAATAGAAACACTTTTTAAATGCTATTTCTGTTTATTTTAATTCACTGCTACCTCTATTCAAAAGCAATTTGACATCAATGGTAAAGAAAATGATAACTGTGTAGCTCAAAAATTCACTACTGACCATTTTTAACATAACTCTCTACAAACTGTTTAAATAAATATATCTAGGTAGATAATAGGCTTTTTTTATTAGCCTTCCATATAAATCTCAAGACTAAGTTCATTAATTTAATAATCAGAATTTTTTGGTTCTTACCCAACAATAACAATCTAATATTCTTAAAGAAACTAAAATTACTCTTACAGAAAAATCCAACCCAAAATAAAACACACCAAAGCTACTTATATCAAGTTTGCTTGCTTGTTGATGTAAATCTGTCTACCTGGAAAACCAAAATGTCTTGGACTGCCTTAAAGCCTTTGAGATGATTCTTTTTATTTTCTGCAAAGGAAGATACTAATTTTCAGAGAAACGAGACCATGAAGATTTGTTGTTCTTTAGGTGCAACAAAATAATGTTGAATCTCCTGTGTCTCAGACTGGTCTAAAATAGGGCTATTATTTGGTATGTTTTCTGATAACTGGTTCTATATAGATGAATCATAACATGATGTTGGAAACTTGGCAATTACATTGATGATTCTGCACCATGCATTGTACATGACCTGCATACAAAAGCAGAAGAGTATGAGCAGGAAGGAATTCTTTTTGCAGTTGCTGAAACTCATCTCATCTCATTATATCCCGTGCATGCAGTCTAGCTTGCTTAGAAGACAGATGTAAAACCAACAGCACTCTACAATCCACATGCTCCTTGAGTTCCCATGAAATGCTAAAATAATGATGAAAGATCCTGAGATGTGCAGCTGAAAAGCTCGAGAAAAAACAGTCTGAGACAGATTCAGATTTGTAGAAATGCTCGAAAGATATTTAAAAGATTCAAGCTAAAGTTTCACTTGTGTGAGAAAAAACAAGTGAAGTACTTAAGTAAAATTGGCCTGAATTTCAGAGACACTCAGCAGTTGAGCTGTCATCTAGTTCACCTCTAAGATTACATAAAACAGTCTATTTGTGTAATCTACAGCCTTGAAAAAAAAGGTCTCCTGTGATCTCTCATAAAAGAGTCTTGGCCGATCAATGTGAGTAACAGAGAGACATTGTATTTCTTTCCTGAAAGTAAGTGCTGTAAGTCCAATAGCTTTTCAAAACACATTGTTGCAAGCATTTTGTTCTAAGAGAATGAAACTATCAACAACACGTTTAATGTTCTCTTTTTCTTAAAGTGTATTTCTGTTTGGTGGCTTTCCTCCAAGTTTGTCCAAGTTGCTTTCTGAAGTGTTGAGGAATGTCTGATAGAAATAGGAATAGCAAATACTAAACAGAAAAGACAACAATGGCTCTAAAGTCAATGAGAAAAGAAGTCCATTCTGTTCCAAAATAGCATTTTGTTTACTTTCTAGTTAAAAAGAGAAATGTCCTGCTTCAAAATGTTTTGCCTAAAAAGGACACAATGTTTCTTGTAGGTGTGCAATTAGTTGGCTGAAACACACACAACACAAGTGTATATTTATATAAGCATGTACACATATCAACACACAGACACATGTATAGATGTACAGTACACTTCCCACTGAATGCAGTTATGGTTTGCTGCTTCAAAATTTTTTGTTTTCACTCTTACTTCCACATTGTCATTTAAGAAACAGTAGTCGCAGTCCTTGCAGCACAGGGTCCATTGCAGACTCTGAAACACAACTAAATTTTTCTTCTACATTGAAACCAGCAGTGAGGAGAAAGACTTGGGAGTGACAGTAGATGAGAAGCTCACCATGAGCTCGCAGTGTGCACTAGCAGCCCAGAAAGCCAATTGAATTCTGGGCTGCATCAAAAGGAGTGTGGGCAGCAGGTCAAAAGAGGTGATTCTTCCCCTCTACCCTGCTCTCATGAGACCCCACCTGGAATATTGGGTGCAGTTCTGGTGTCCTCAACATAAGAAACACATGGAATGCTTGGAGCAAGTCCAGAGGAGGCCACACAGTTGACAAGAGGACTGGAGCATCTCTCCTATGCAGACAGGCTGAGGAAGTTTGGGCTGTTCAGCTTGGAGAAGAGAAGACTGCATGGAGACCTCATAGCAACTTTTCAAGATATGAAGGGCCTTCAAGGGACCTGGAAAGGGGCTTATTACCAGGAATGCAATGATAAGACAAGGGACAACGGCTTCAAATTGAAGGAGGGGAAGTTTAGGTTAGATATTAGAAAAAAGGTTTTTCCTGTGAGAGTGCTGAGACATTGGAACAGGTTGCCCAGGGAAGTGGTGGCTATCCCAACCCTGGCAGTGTTGAGGGCCAGGCTGGATGAGGCCTTGTGCAACCTGATCTAGTGAGGAGGTGTCCCTGCCCATGGCAGGAGTGGGAGGGGCTAGATGATCTGTAAGGTCCATTCCAACCCTTAAATTCTATGATTCTATGATTCTTGCCATCATTGAATGACCTGTCATTAACTAAAGGGCTAATAAATTATGACAATCTCTGCTGTCTACACAGACCCTATATATGAGTTTGCTTCCTCACCTTTAAACACTCTCTCCTTGAACCCCTTCCTGTAAAGGGGAACTGCAAATTGGAAATGGAAGTGAGCAATGTCTTACAAGGGAAGACCGTGCGTCAATACAACAGCCAAGCCCTGGGAGGGCCTCCTAGGGCATTGCATTACTCCACAGGGTTTGGGAAGCAGCAGATGAGCTCAGCCAGTACTCAGGGTGCCAAGGCTGTGGCACAGGTGCCAGAGATTATGGGCTAATATGCCTGTAAATTCTCTTCCCACACAATGCCCAGGGCTATGGGTTTACCTGTCTTGTGATGTGACACAGAGATTAAAGACAGAGGGTGTTAGAGAGTCACCTGGGCAGAAACCAGGTCAGACTACAACTTGCCACCACCACAATTAAGATTCTCATAGAATGGGCCAGTACTCAAACCAGAGCTGTGTCAAAGATCTAATCATTCATTCTGCCAGCTGATAAAACTAAAGAAGTATTGAGAAACCTGCCTAACTGAGCTTAAACGTGCTTTAACACAAACAGCCCAGGAGTTGACTTTAGATTAGAGCTACGCACTGGGCTGTGGGTTATGAATGTCAGTCTCTGGGTCACAACAGACAGGGGTGCAACTTGATCCCAGAAGGAGCAGGTGTGAGTATTGCTGCCCTTCACAGTGGAAAGTGAAAGAGCAAAAAGGAATTCAGTTTCGTTATGAAGCAGAGGGGAAAGGTTGGTGGAGAGCAAACCTTTGCTTCCTTCCATCCTGCCAAGGTCATTCTCATCAGTGCAAGCACTATCATTCAGTACTTCCTCCCTCTCAGCTCTGCTCTCAGACCTTGCAGTACAATACATGCAACTGATTTCATATTAAACCGTAGTGGAACACAGTAGAATGTTATGGTGTTATTTACTTTTTATAAACCCTTAATAAGGGCAGATGGAGAGACTGGGTGACAGGTTAATGTTCGTAACTGTCTTGAGCCCAGGATACTCTGTACCCAGCCAAAACAACACCCAACTGGTATGATCTGCATCTGTGAAATTACCAGATGGAATTAGCACAGCTAGTATGTTCTTATTCATATAGTCACTTCAAAAGAAAATACTTCTAATGGAATGAATCCCGAGTACTAGATGAGATGAGTAAGATTTCCCCAATGACTACCTTCAATCTTTGTTTACAACATCACAAAAAAAAAAAAGAATAATCTGTGACTCAATTATTTATCTACCCATTATTTATTCATTCACCTAGTAGTATCTCAGTAAAGTAGCATGTGGTTTGGCTGCTCAGTTTTCCCCTAAGGATTCTGGCCAAACACTCCTGAACAAAGGAAAGCCAGAGAGTATTTTCATTTGAAAACACAAAGAAAGCAGCCGTATCTTTTCTAATCTCTTTCATTACAGCTTTAACTGGGGATGGACATATTCCAGACTGTCTAGTTCAAGCTTGGTTAAAGTCTTCAAATGTTTGGAGACTTCTGAAGTACCCTCATGCTCTATTGTACCCCTGAAAGCTCCCAGAAACCCTCCTTATCTCTGGAATACATTGAGAAGGTGTATTTGATTACACATTCCAAACACAGAGGAGAAGAAATGAATGTGGGCTTACACACACACACACACACACACACACACACATCCTGCCCATGCAAGCTGAACTGGTTTATTTGAAGATACTGTTATTCTCAGAAAGTGTAACTTGCAACTCCACAAGGCTTGCTCTGTCTCACTTTGAGTTCCCCTTTCTTGCTTTCTGCCTGAGAATCACAGCTCCTACCCTCACTATGCAAAACCTGCTGCTTTCACTTCACATCATTTCCCCAAAATTCATTGCTCTCTCTATCTTGTTTCTCTTCAGTGAAGAAACAAATGAGATCTGTCACAATAAAGTGTCAGGTTCTGTATCTCATCACTGATAAAAAAAGGCAAAATCTGTGGGGAAGGAAGGATTTAACCAATATTTGGTCAGGTTCCAGTAAAGAAAAATATTCAGAATGTGGTAAAATCCTTCCATAAACCTGGGCCAATCTTCACCATTAAAGCATCTTAAATCTCTATTCTTAACTACACTACCTTGTAAACCGTTTATAGCTATAGTTCAGCATGAATGCACCAAAGGCCAGCCACCACTGCCTATTAAAGTGAGCAAAGGGGAAAAAACAATCAATCTTCAAGTTTTCAGCCTAAGAGAGTCAGAAGCTTGTGGCTGGACATAGCCAGCTCTCAGCATAATAAATGTGTGTGTGTGTGTGTGTGTGTGAGGGGGGGGTCTGAGGGTCAGTGACATGCCTTCTTCACCAAAAAACAGAGTTGTTAAGAGGCAGGAAAATCTAAATGACCTGAGGAATCTTAGCCAAAAACCATCTTGGTGGAAGAATCAGGTTTGGGGTGGAATGAGATCACTTAGGTAATCCATACTTTAAACACAAACGGCACACTCTAAGGACAGCTGTGGTTCACCAAATCTATATTATCCAGAAATCTAGAAGCTCTGAAGTACTAGAAAACTGCATCAGTCACTGCTGCAAGATGATTTTGCCTTGTTTTTTTGTCCCGGGTTGCAATTTACTTATTGTATATTTATAATAACAAATAGACTATGCCTGAAGAATTCAAAGAATTTCAGGGTTTGTACTAAAACAAAACCTCTCTAATGACTCTGTAATTAATGTAATGTAACTCAGGAATTAAAAAGATCTAGAGATTTCATAAACTGAAACACATCGCTGCGTTTGCTTTGGTTCACGCATGTCCTGCATTTACTTTCCCATAAATCCTTTTTAGACTGGTGATTTACCTAAAACCAGCATAATTGAGCATATTTATAATAATACACATGGCAATGTATCTCACTTGGATAGTTGCATAAAACCTCTCATTTAAAAAAAAAGGAAAGGACAATAAATGGATTATGGCACTTCAAAACTCCTGGCTCATCCACCTCACAGTGTGACATCATAGTGGCCAAATATAAGCCGTGACAAAACTAATTTCCAGGGACAGATGCGCTTTTGCTATGAGCTGACTTAATTTCTGCAAGAACCTCTGTCAGTCCTAGTAGTATCAGAGATGTCAATGGCATTTAAATGTCTCAGTATGCAAAGCGCCTTTAAAACTGGAATATCTGTATTTGGATAAAAAAACCCACAACACCCAAAAAAATACCTTCCTTCCATGTCACCTACATTCTCATCCTTGCACTACACTTAGCCCTGCAAAGCAAGCTCATAGAAACCTTTGTCATACTATTGCCCAGTCTTGCTACACTTGCTCTGGAGTGGAACTAAACAAACCACCATAAAGCACCAAGAACTCAAAATCGCTGTGAACAGCATCTTAAGAGTTACTGTCCTATTCAGACTCTGCAAGCAGATCAGCAATACCAGGAGGAGTGGAAAAGAAAGAAATAACTTGCTGCTGGATCTCATCTAGGAATAGAACAAAGGGGAGGCTCGTTTCTTCCCTTGCCAGTGTGACAATTTTAAATAGGAAGCACAATTGAAATAAAACATTCATGTTCTAGTATTTTCTATAAGAGAAGAAAGTCCTTTCACAACTTGGAAAATGCAGAGGTGGACACCAACATGGCAGGTACTGATGTTTGCAACTAGCCCAGATATCTCTAAAGAGAAGCCTCAGACCGGTTACTTCACTTCAGAAAGACTGGAGAAAGCTTGATCAAAATCCACTGTTATTTCTCATGGATGCCATTTAGGCCATGCTTGCACTTTTTTCTGCTGTAAATTGTACTCTTCTATTTCTTTATTTCTTCAAACAATTCATATTTGATAAGGGAAGCCATGACACTTCATGATATCTGATTAAGAAAATATTTTTCAGTGGAACTTGCAAGGAATTTGGATGGGAACTGTCTATCCTTTTATTTTTTTCCCCCCTCATAAACTCATTTTGCTTAATATTTCAGTGGACTCCACCAGGGATTTATTACAAATTTTAGTATATTAGCCACATGAAGAGGGATTGGTTTGAGAGGGTTTTTTTAGACGTTGTTTTCCAATTGAGCATTAAGTGCCCATTGTAGCACTAAGTCCCTCATGGTGTAACAGATGCCTTTGTGTTTTAATTCATGTGAGTTCCATGAATATTTATGTGTATTAGTTAAAAACAATTCAGCTACAGTAATACTATTCAGTGTTCCCTAGTCAACAAATAAGAAGTGCTCCCCTTGCCACATGCTTATCTCTCAGTTATTAATGTACAATAACAAATTCCAAGCTCTCAGCTGGGAACATTATATTGTAATTGCTTAGTAGGCTATTAGGGCATACCTGTCTGTCAGAATCAAAACACAGAAAATAACGTTGCCGTTATGGGAAGAGAACGATTGATTTCTTGTGCCATCTCGTGGAAAAGTTATTAATTGCAAGACAATCTCTATTTCACATCGTTCTATATAAGCAGAAATGTCAGGCATGTGGTCCACGTCAGCTTTGCTTCCTACATGAAAAATCTGTTGCTTATAAAGTAGTAACCTGGTTTGTTAGCATCTTATAGTCAAATGCCTTTGATTAGTCAACCTAAATTCACTGTATGCTGTGTGGATTGTACCATCTCCATCATAAAACTTTATTTTCCTTGCTACAAATTATTTTTAGATCTTCCTTCATGTTTGGGTTTATGTAGAAACAAAATATGCTTCTTTTAAAATTCACTGCACAATAAAAGCATTTATTTTCACCTGGACTGCAGGTTGGAATTGATTTTTTTGCCCCCGGTAGTTTTTTGAAAATCACAAACTGTTTTTTCTAACAATAAATATTCACTGATTGCTTCATTAAACTTATTAAAATGCAAATTAAAATCCCAAACCAATGGCAATAATTAAAAAAGAACACATTACCGCAATGCTGAAAGATCAGATTTATCTTTTTCCATTATCCAATATAATGTCAATTAAGCATAATTGGAAAAGGAGCAGGCACAAAAAAAGTCTGAAAACAGATTTTTCTGCAGAAACACAAACGGGAATGAGTTACCTCACACAGAGCTCAGAAGAAGATTACAGGCTGCTATTCCACAAAGGGTTTAGGTGACCTTTGTGTTCTAAGTCCACTTCCAGTCCATCAGAATTTGAAATACAAGCTACATCTTCTTTCAGCCCTCTCCCCTGCAGCCATATGATATTTTGGCTGTAGTAAACCTAAACAATTATCTAAATCCGATATCTTTAATCGATAGATGCTTACTAAACTGCATTCACAGAAGAACATAGATGATATGTTCTAGGAAACCCCAGTGAGAGTGTGGTGGAATAACAGGATTCAGTCATGCAGCTCTTTTTAGCATTAATGTGAGTCAATAAAGTTAATCTCTATATTCCACATTGAAACTCTCTGTGTGTGGTTTTGAATTATTTCCTTTTATTTACAGCTACCTTTTGAAAACGCTTCAGCATATGAATACTACCAAACAAGATGAGAGCAGAGCTCAGCACCATTATCATTGTAAAATGAATGAGAATTGTCTGGGTGCAGTCTAACCCAACAAGCAATTGAGGACCTTCTCCATCCTGGTCTCTCCTCCCCATCTCTTACCTCAGAAATAACAGGCCCTTTTGCCATATTTTGCCTTCTTTCTAGAGCAGATACTGCTCTCTTACACTGCTGCAGGATATTTCAATTGGTCAAGAATACTTCACATACATTGTCAAGACCAATAAATTGAGTGATTATTTAAATAAAAACCACTTGACACGGCAAGCTACCATATTGCAGCACCAACCGCCTTCAAACTGTACTATTTAAATTCCTCTGACCCATTAAATGCCCTCAGTGCTTTGTCGTTGCTGCAATACCTTTGTGCTATAAAGCACACAGAACCCATCTAAGGGACGTCAGTTCTTACAGAGGAGATCAGTTCATTCCTCTGACTTTGTCATGGTCTCACTACATGTGTGTCAATCACAATACGAAGAAACACAGAAGTATCAACTGTTTGCGGAAAAAACTATAGCTCCACATAGCACTTTTCTACAGTTCTGAGCCCTGAATCAGTGGCACAGAGTCGTTGCCTGTCCTTCCTCTTGGCTGCTTTTCTTAACCCACTGCTGTGAGCAGACTCAAACAAGAAACAAGGTGCAGCCCAAGTCCCTGTGTTATTCTTCTCTCAAGCATGGGGTACAGTAGGAGATTTTATACACACACTTAAGTTCCTGTCTGGATGCTCTCACCAGCTTCACTGTGTGCAGCTGGTTCCAGAGGCTTTGCAATCTCACTAGCAAGGTTGCAAATAGCAAGGTGTTGAATTATGATCTATCCGTACAGTCTAGTCCAAGTCACACTAATTTGAGAGCTGTCATGAGTCAGTTTTACTCTGACACAAATATTTTGGTCCTAACACAGGACATAGTTTACGTACTGCTCTCCATACCATAAGCCTATGTAAAAATTTGTTTCAGCACCTTCTTTCACATCACTACCAGAACTGGACCTGTTGTAGGTGGTTATTATTGGCTTTTTTATTTAAATAGGAGCAGTAGTGAAGTCATATTCCGGTCACATAAAAATTAATGATACTATAAAATTAAGTGCTGACAGTACAAAAGATTATGTTTTCTTCCTTTCAGAATGTGTAATGCATGTTCTTTTGCAACAAGGATTCACAAAAATGTGCTTTCTCATTTGGATTTTTTTTGATGCTATGGTGTATTTGCTGCAAATAGCATTGCTTTTTGGTCAAAATCTCCCACTCAGTATTCAATTACTATAGCATAAACTACTGTCAAAAGATTAGCCCTAATACATCTCCTCAATTAACTTCCCTGCTTTGCCAGACACCCGGTCCCCAGCTTGGTACATGCTGAGCATTCCTATGACACTCTTCTACTTGAGCATCATTTCCAGACCCCAGATCCATTCTCTTGACCATGTGGACTCAGACAGCCTACAGATTGGATAAGACAACTGGACATCTGGAGTTCCTTGTGTTGCCCGTCCTAAGCGTGCAAAGACACTAACCACTGAAAATTACGAGATTTGAACAAATGAAGTTGATTCAAAGGAACTTTTATCTTGTTTTTGAGACTTCAAAGTGCTGTTAAATCTTGTTTTCCAGGTTGTCCTTGAAGGACTAGGTACTGATATAGTTTCTTGTGTCCAGGTGTGGGGTTTAACAATTCTGCCAGGTGCATGAGACCTGGTAAAGCTGTAGCTCCTGCAGCACATTAAAAATTAAATCTAAGTACCTTTGACATAGAGAAGTCAATGAAGATTTCTGAGGTCAGCTCAAGTCATAGGGCAATTTGGTAACTACGTTAATGGGCCCATATTCAAGGAACTGAAATACATAATCAGCAGTAATAACAATTCTGCAAGACAAATTAGATGGTTAATAACATGTAAATAGAACCACAGTTTTCAGATTGCGTCATTAGTAATAGCTGTGCAACTGCAATGTCGTCAGAGGGAATGCACATACAGATCTAAATAGAAATTGCCAAACCGTTTCATTGATAGGGAAGAAAGGGAGGAGAGCTGAGTCACACTCGCTGAGGTGTGTTGGCTTTGCAAGATTAAGAGGAGTGGAAAGTAGCACAAATTTAATTTTGCCATTGGAAAACCTGCCCATTTTTCATATTCACATTTCAGTATATAGATAATGCCTAACTCTTCTTCTCTACCCTCTTACTTGCTGTCAGGCATTTTCTTCTCAATTCATTCCTGCACTTCTTGAAATGTTTTGTTTCTCCTATTTAATCTCCTCATACATAAAGTAGTGGTGGTATGCAAAGCATCGTCACTCGTCTCAGAGAGGACATGGAGGTGACTTTAGTTTCTCTAGTCCTTCCATGAAGAATCACAACTCACTTTGGTCCTCAGTGTCTAGCCTGTGTGAATAAAGCAGAGGTATGACCATCTATGTCCCCATGGATATGACACTGACCACCATGTCCTTATCTGTTGCAGTGGAAACAGGGTCAACAATGTTAAAGATTCTTGTTATGATAAGTCTATGCAATAACAGGACAGTAATGCATATTTACAGTGTTTTAGTGATCCTTTCTCAGACAGTTATAAATTATTTCTTAGATGAGAGCTTTTTACACTTGATGAATAGCAGATGATTGTCACTACTTTACTGTTTAATTTTTAAATTAATTTGAAGTATAATTCTCCAACTATAAAGTGCTCTGAGACTACTAAGAAATTAATCACATTAAATGAACTTCATTATAAATCATCATCTTTACATGACTCTCAAAAGCATGCACTGGAAGAAATTAATGCATCAAAGAAGGATTCTCAGTGCTTCATTTAAACAGAAAATGCATTTCAGAATTAATTAAAATGAGAAAACACTAGGTGAGTATTGAAATTGTGTGGAATTCCTCTATTAGTTATATGAAAACCAAGTTTATAATTAGTAAGAACATACAGGTTTCTAAGACCTATGAAGTTTTGCATTAGTTTCAGCTTCACATTATTAAAAAATTTTTAAAAGCATTACAAATCTGAGCAGTGACCTACAGTCTTATACAACAGATGCACTTCACTATTTACATTTAAGAACACGAAAAGCCAGTAATGCATGAATGAAAGCAAACAGAAACTTCAAGTTAGATACACTTTCCATGTTAAACCATGACATCTTCATATTGAAAGGAAAAACACCAAACACACAAAGCATAATTATTAAACTTACTTTCAAGTGGTCATTAAGCATTTTGCAAAAAAAAAAAAAAAAGTACTAAATTAAAACAGGCTGTAAGATAAAGTGAGATAAATAAAGCAGACCTGAGCTGCAGTTTGTAACAACAGTTTGATCTCCTGGTAAAGTTAAATCCTTTGAAATGAGAAAGGAAAAGAAACAGATTACTTCTGCACTAATATGGAGGCTGACAATTTTCTATAACCATATGAATATTTGCAAGTCTTTAGTGCTATGTCAGTAACGAAAGGCAACAGGCTGAATATCCAAGCTACACAGCTGAGGCAGGCACTGAAACAGGAAGCTATAAATTATCAAAACATAACTTTTTTCAAATAAAGTTTTAAATTATTTCTAACCAAGCACAGAGGTTTGAACTCAAGTAGGAGGCTTCTAGTGTTAGTCTTTCTGCTAAATGCTTCACCATATAGAGGTACTATCACAGTGGCCTACATTAAGCTGTGTAGACAACTGTTATGATTAGTTTAGGAACTTGGATCTCCTCTACTCATCCATTTTTTCTAGCACCTGCTAGGTTATTGGGGTTTTTTTTACCAGACAGAACAAGAATGGAAAATACAAGCCAGAAAACCTAAGTTTATAAAAACTTTATAAATATTTGTCAAAACCAGAAACGAATGCCAGGAACCAAATGCTACAGTGAGATGTTGGAAACCAGAACAAATTAAAACTTTAGACACCACTCACCTCATCAGAATTATAATAAAGAAACAGATATACAATATGCATTGTTAAATCTGCAATTGCAAATGTAGTATTTGGCCACTTTGTGCATGGAGCTTCAGTGTTTTAGTAATAAAAAGGTTTGCTAAGGTTAATCATGTGGAAGGGAATGCTGCTTTCTGCAGATCTACTGAATAAAGAGAAAAGAGAATGTAAAATAAAAATTATCTATAGCCAAATGAACTAGATTTAAACTTAATACGTAAAATAATTCTTAGATTTCAATAAGGTTTTAGCAAAGCATTTAAAATTTTCAGACAGCTGGTTTTTGAAATTTCAGGGAAGTCTTGGAGTTATTGACAGACCAAGAAGCTTCTGCAGATGGGATTGAACTCATTGTAAAAAGGTTTGGGGAAGAGTGGAGTTTATTCTTCGCTGCCCTTATTTTGCTACACATAAGCAGATGTTTCAAGGTCAGCAACTGAGAGCACCAAACACTAATGTGCAGAGTCCAGACAGCATAGTCCTATATGGTTTGTTTTTCTTTGCTGGTTTATGCTTACTTGATGAGGCTAAGGTCTACAAAATGAGTATTTTATGACCCCAGACTAAAACGCAAAAAAGGCATCTTAGCTGCCCCTGACTCTACACACCAGAAGTAAAAAGAATTTAAAAAGAAAAAAAAAGTGTGACAGAGGGACTGCCTTTATTTTCATCCAAAATAAACATTTACTTGCTTTTTAAAGGAGAGAGGGAGGAGAGAAGAAAACCGCTGACTTAATGGAGCATAAAAGAAAACAAAGTTTGTTAACTTCCTTTGTCCTTCCCTAGAGAATTAAATGCACGACCCATTCATGGAAAATGGGAAAAATAAAAGCTTTGTGAATGTAGGCATGAAAAATATTTGCAGAAAACCTTGATAAGTCAATATCTACTTATTTGGAAGATTGGTTTGTTATAATATATCAATATATGTACTTATTGAAGCCTAAATCTGTGGAAGCTGACAAACACCACACCTTTACTGTTTCTGTCTGTGACAATGCTGAAGGGGAATGTTTCTGTGCAACAGTGTCACCAAGGTCATTATGTAGTATTTAATTATAACGTTGGGAAAATGGAGCATCACACGCTTATCTCTGACGTAAATGTAGTTCAGCAACATGGAGTTACAAGTGACCTTTTCTAAAACCAAAAAACCCATGAATATATAAGAAAGAACAGCATATTGCACTTATTCAACAGTATTTCAGCAACAAGGCAGATTTAACCCGAGTTACAAGTAAATATGGTACTGCTGTAAGTGTACTACAATTTATAAAAAACAAAAACTACAGACATTATCTGTAGAGGCATATGGCTATTGATTTCTCTGTATATTCTTTTGGATTATGTTTTCATTGTCTTTCAGTGATATTTGCCATCTGTACTGAAACTGCTTAACAGAATGGTCCTTTGTCACTAAAGAAAGTGTATCATCAAGATACAGAAACTTGAATTCTTTAATTAAACAGAAGTAAATGGCAGAAACAATATCGTATAAGTAAATCTACTGGAGATACAAGGGAAGCTTAGAAGAAATATCAAGTGCAATAGATTATATGTGGATTGCAAAATACACGCATAGCTGCAAATAAAATTTATGAGACTGGGAATAAAGCTGAACATATACCAAAGTGTCATCTGCAGTCACAGAACACTGTCACTAACATGAGAGACAAGGTGCAAAGGTGAGAGCTTGAAATACTTGTGTTTGGGTAAATCAAAATTACTGCTCAAGTAACCGCACTACCCAAGTAAAGAGCTTCATTTTAGAGGAGATAAACTAGGCAGTAAACGATCAACTCAATTACCTAGTTTTCCATAAGGTTGTCATACAATTGTCAACACAAGATGTTTGGTTACATAACAAAGGATTCCAAATAAACTCACAGCTACAGTGCCATCATGGGTAACACAGCTTAATACTCTGCTGTTGGCAAAGCTATGCTCATACAACACTTTAACCAAATCAATAAAAACCTTTGAGAAAGTGTGAAATGAAGCATATGGGCAAATCTGTCTCACTATCACAACTCTCTGGGATATTCCAAAAGGCATCTGCCTCATTCAGTGCCCTTCATTTTATTAAACCCTAAAGGTTTCAGTGGTCCTTTTTTTAAGCTTGTGAAATTAATTGCCAACATACAAATATTTGTTTATTTATTGTTAACAACAGTGGCTAGTTTCAGAATTACTGATAATAGACTTAATGCTTCTGAGAAAAAGGCATGAACTTAGGCCTGTTAGAAAATTTAATGAGGATCTACTGGTAAATCAAGGCATGCTGGTGCACAATTATGTTAGTGGTTTTACCCCATTAGGCAACATAGTACAGTGCAAGTTTATAAGTTCTCAATTACATGAAAACACATGTGCAAGCTGAATTCAAAAGTACAACTGTGAAACATCTCGTTATGTATCTCTCCTATCTCGCACTTGCAAAAAAAGCTGGGATATTTCTTAGAAGTGTTTCTGTGACTTAGGATTTTTATAATTACATTTTTTTCATTGTTTCTACAGTTACTTAACACTGTCCTGTTGCAAATACACTTGCAAAAATCTGCCTACTGCAGACATATGATGATATTCAAAACATCTCCGTATTTCCATGAAAAATAGTTTCAGTGAAACTTTTCCCTTGTTGCTACAGCTGCATCTTCATGTTTCAGAAGTAATTACTTAGACACCCACACTCCTGCTTTATTTGACAGGCAAAATGCTTACCCCTCTCCACCTAAAAAATCACAGGTCAAAGGTACACTTATTGCTTGAAATACATCTTGAAATACATCACATCTTCTAGTGATGACAGCAGAAAAATAGAAAGTTGATACAAAAACTGTTGCTGCCTCTACCTGCGTATCTCTGTTTCCCCCAGACAATGATCAATGGCCTGTGCTGCCACCTGTGGTACAATAAACAGAGAAGACAAAGAGAGCATGGCTATTACCTTTTAAGAGACATAATTTCTGCACTGGCAGCAATATTCAGTACTACGCGTTCAGTAACACTCTAAGGTAATAGAGAAAATTATTTTTTACAGACAGCTCTTAAGATATTGTAGTGTCTCATTACAACTCTCAGTTTTGAAGTCTATGATCAACATTACAGGCAATAGCCCCAAGAATTATTTTTGTGCCTTATGTTAAACATATACTTACAAGTCTTACCACATTTGGGCTTACACAGAAAATAATAACAAAAAGAAATGTCGAACTTATAAACTAATCTCCTTCTTCCATATCCTGTTTCTGGAACAATGAGAATCTACACATGGGTTTGGTGGTACAGCAAGGTTAATCTTTAAAAAGTCTTGTATCAGATCTTTTAGCACTCTTTTATTTCTAATATGCCAACTTCTTCCCTGTTAAATCTCACTTAAAATCTCACTTCTGTTATCTAACAAGAAACTTATACAAACTGGACACTCGTAGGACTAAAATGTAAGATGTCTTAAGAACTGTGGGCCCTTAGAAAAGATGCATTTTAAACTATTGCTGTTTGAATCTCCTTCCCTTGGACTTTTAATTACAGTAAGTGAAAGTCAAGACAAAGAAGAAGCCAAGGTCAGAGACCAGGACCAAAGCCAGTTTTACACCGAGATTTTTATTTGATTTTCACTGCCAGAGGGGAAGTGAATTGCAATAAAGTGACCCAGCCCAGTTCCTCTTTACTGTTTTCTGATAAAGGAAAGTCGGCTTTCAAAAGTGCAAGATTTTCAAATTATAGCTGGGTCAACCAGAAATGCCAAACCTTGTAACAGTCAAGATTCACTCCAAAGAACTGGTGATATGGCCTCTCTCCCTGAGTTCAGCAAAACCAGAAGAGTTAAGGTATAGCTTATCAGCTTAGTTCACTACTGCTTCTCACTTGCTTTGTCAAATGGGAGTGTGATTTCCTTGTGGGGATGGGACCATGCCATAAGCAAAACAATGTAATAGAAAAAAAAATTATTCTTGAGGTTGGTTCCTAAATATCTGGGTGAATTTGTATCTTCTAACCAACATCAGTGCATAAAACTACACTGGAAAGAGAGCCTATGATATACAAAAGCAAAAGGTCAAGTTAATAATTTACAATTTCATCAATTTATAAGCATTTATAATGCCAGGTGAAATGTCAATGTAGTGCTCTAAACATATGAAATTCTTTGCCAGTAGCTCACTGGATTCTATACTTAAAACAGTGGGACGTACTGCTCAACTCTCTTTTCCTTGAGCCTTTTCCTGGGACATTGTTTTAGTTTGAAATAAAGTTTTAAAAGAATTAGGTTTAAAATCCCTTTTTAAAAGTGCTGAAAGTGCACCCTTTGCCGAAACAGAACTGTATTTCACTATGTTATGTGAGAAGGAGATTTGTTTCAATACAGCTTCTAAAACAGTAGGAAATATTGGCCAGTTTTGCAAGTATGCATTCATTCCATAGTCTGCTCAGCCTCTGTGAGAGTACAAAAGTATGCACATGAAGGTGTGTACAGCAGG
>NW_008651994.1:41105-45378 GCF_000695815.1 Acanthisitta chloris
CAAGATAAAGTTTAAAATTATCCTGGCTTTCAGCAAATTTCTGTGAAAAACTATTGAAGAATCAGGTCTAGCATTTCCTCAGAACAATGCAAACTAAGGCCTTGCCCTGGAAAACATCACACCATCGTTATTTTGATGGTATTTCAAGGTATAGTCTTGACTTGCAACTCCGTATTCACAGCAGAACGACTCAGGGAGAAACGCTAAGTGAAAGTGTGCACACAAGAATATGCATTGGTAACAGTGCCTTGAAAAGCTGCAAGTCAAAGCAAAGAGCCTAGATAAATTTGGAAGTTATGTTATCAAAGTGTCACACTAAGGAAAGGTATAATAACCTTGTGTACTGCACTCACGAAAAAAAATAATGTAATTTACATAAATAAATTTTATTTAAAAATCAGCAACTGACATCTAAAACCTACACTAGACTCGCACAAAACCCCCTTCTGGGTCTCCAAAAGGCATCTTCTCCCCTCCCTATGGCATATCTTGCTGCTTTCAGGACCTGATCAGAAGCAGAAGTGCTGGAGCAGCAGGAGGGGATTCACAGGGCTGAGCTTCTGTCTTGGAGAGAGGAAGAGCTAACAACCCTGCCTGACAGCCTGTTTTCATTAATTTGCTGACAGAGCAGGTCCCTGACAGGACAAAGACGAGTGTCTTCTGATCATGGGTGCTTTTTCTGCAGAGGGGCAGGTGAAATCTCACTGGCCATCAAGACAGAGGCTGTACCCCCACTCCCCACAACGTCTTGCAGTGATCCTGGGTAGCTCTTAGTGTCTACCACTGCCTTCCCTAGAGCCACGTTGAGTTGCCACAGTGGCCTCATGGTGCTCTATGCTGTGGAACAGATCCCAAGTATCAGCCCCTTGGAAGGAAGGAATAAAGATCATAGATGAGGTCAGTAGGGGAGGGTCCTGTCTGGCCATGAGGTACTTGGGTGGGGTGTGGGTCCTGTCTTGTCCCCAGGCTCCCTGGTCCTCAGACTACCACAGTGTTGTTGCCTGTTTTCAATAAATACTACCATGGGGCAAAGAATAATCTTGCTCTGATCCCATTCTTTTCTTTGCTCAGGCACACTGGGCCAAATCTGTACCTCAGGCTGGAGTGGACCTCTTCCAAAGTGTCAAGATTCCAACTCTTCACCCTCCTCTCCTCAAAAGACTTTCATATGTTAGCACACTTCAAAAAGCCTGAATCAAGCAGGTATATTAACTTCCACTTACTAAAGCCAGATTATTGCAAATATGTACACAGATCTCCAAGCAAAAAAAGCAAAGAAAAAAAAAAAGCTTTCATGAATGTTATTTTGGCAAATGCTTTTCCCAAGGACATGCGTTAGTGAACAAAATGATTACAAGAAGTTACAATATGTACCACGAATACTTTTTGGAATGCACAGAACAATTTAGGGTGTTATATAATGTCACACACACACAAAACAAATAAACAAACAAACAGACTTTTAAAGTTGTTCATAAAATACTACTCTCTTCACTGCTATAGAAGCCCTTAAAGAAAAAGTAGATTTTTAAGCCATGCTTTAATAACACCATTGATTACAAGTCAGGGAGTGTTTATCTAAAAGAACAAGATGAAAATTTCTCATGGCCTTAATCCAAACCCCTTTGAAGCTGAAGAGCTTTTCCCAATGACTTGAACGGGCTTTGGTTCAGACCTCAAAATCATTTGGCATTATAAGATGTACCTAACTCATTTCACGTCTCCCCTAGAAGTGTGACATCTGCGCACAGTATGACTATAGCCAGGCAGCCTGCATCAAGCCCAAGAGTCTCTGCAGTCTGTTAATGCAGTGACCTCCTGAGGAGCAGAGGATGTCCTTTCTGTAGTGCCTTTGTGCTGTTTCTTGCACAAAGCCTCATCTACCATCAAGCTGATAAGCTTGTCTGCAGTATGAATTGCCTACCCTATGTGTTTTCCTTGTTATAACGCTTGTAGAAGCACCCACATTTTATTTATAGGATAAACAACAACAGAAACAGAAACATAAGCAACTTCATGGAGCCCCACAAAGTACCAAGTGACAGATGTGGGCATTCAGTTCAGAATTAACCCCATTCCTCAAACAAACATGGTTAAGAAAAATACTCAGTCTAACTAGACCTGCAGTCTTGTGTTTAGTTAAGGCAATTTAGAAGACTATAGCCTTCAGCAACTTAGCACCAGCTTCAGCATAAGGCTCCTGCCCAGTGAAAGATCCCAGTCCCCTGCCCTCCCCCAGCACTAGGTCAGTGCCTTAGCACCTCCAGCACAGTGTCAGCTAAAATGATCAGCTTGAGGCTGAGGTGGGTAAGGAGTACTTGCACCATTCCCTGCTGTGGCTTTTGCTAGGTGCCCCAGAGCAGGAGGAAGACAGATCACAGAGCAATCCATCTGTTTTGGAGGTGAGTTCTGCATTGGTTTGGGTAGATTTTCTTCTTTTAAAGCCGGGTAGCTGTCTCAACAAAAGCAGCATATGCCAACAGAAGAAGACTGTTACAGCACATACCTGGATAACAGAATAGGTAAGAAACTGCAAAAATATTCAGTAATTATAGGCAAAGACATTGCAAAATGTTAATGAATACCCAGCACTTATGTTTTATAGGATGCAAAAGTGCAGGCCACAGCAAAGTCAGAAGCAAACTTGCACTGAAAATCAAAGACCTTTCTTCCACACACCCTTTCACTTGGGAATGTGCAAGTTAGTGAACAACAAAATCCTCACACTTTGACCAGCTTTTCAACATGTCAAGACCGAGTTAATTTGTAAACATTTCTATTTATAAATATATAAACTGTGTCCTTTAGTCTGCCTTTAGAGAACAACTTTTTTAATTAGAAGAAAAGTGTTAGTGAATGCTAATACTATTGAAGAATAGTGAATGTTGCAGTGGTCCTCTGAGAAATATCTAACAGAGGACAAGGGCAAGGAATGTATTAAAGGAAAAAAGAACAAGGAACAGAGGAAGCAAAGACAGCATGACCTTCTCTTCATAAAGAAACAAATTCTTTATTCCCAGCGCTATCGGTGGTAGCAGTGCATAATTTGTAATGCTTCCTCAGTAATTTGTGGCTAGATTACCGCCTAACCAAGCTGGAAACAGAAGGATACACTGAGGAAACACGTTTGGTGTGGACACAAGACAGTGGGGAAAAAATAGAATGTAACATCTCTTCCTTGGTACGAAAAGAACATGGCTGTTAGCTCTTTCACATGATATTTCTCCCAACATTTCAGATTAATTCTCATATATATTTAATTTACATCTGATATGAAAGTAATTAAATGGAAAACCACATCAAGTTATGAAAAAGTATTCATAGGATTAACAATGGATCAAGACACAGATCTTTATCATAACTGTAAAACCTCAGACTGCATTTGAGAATTATCAGCCTCAACTGAAATCGTATTATATCTAAATTAAATTAATGTACCTGCAATGTTTCTGGCTTTCAATTGCTTAGAGACAATCCCATAGAGTAAATAATTTCTTTAGTTTGCTGCCTATTTTCCTACTCACCATCCCATCTGTTAATTACGATGTGTTTTGTCATTCTGAAAGGAATTCCTTTTGTTTGCCATTGGTGGTATATAGCAGATCGTTACCTCTAAAGCAGACTAAGAATTAAGAATCAAGAACTAAGAATCAAGATGTCTTGACAAGATTTTGCATCCAAACCACAACAGCTCCCAATGTCTCCAGTGACCACCAGTTTGCAAAGAAATCTGCAAGATGTCTATGTGGGGGTTGGCTCCTACAAAACAAAATCTTCAGTAACAGACATAAAACATGGAGCAACAAATGCACTTTCTGTAAATCTCCATGATGACTATTTATACCTAGTGTATGGAACAAGCATTCAATTAATTGAATCCTGATTCCACCACTTTTAGAGTTAACAAAAGAACCTACTGAACAGATGAATTCTTTCTAGTTTTAGGCAGAGGTTTTAAAAAGGACAGTTAAACCATCAGGTACACTGTAATTGAGATAAAGCAAAGTTCCTCTTTCAGATCAATAGAAATGAGAAGTAGCTGCATCAGATTCTGTGTTCCCTCAGTATTGTATTATTTTAAATTCCGACTCTCCTGGAGATTTACAGCCCTGCAAACCCCATACTATTTCCAGCTCCTGCCATAACCTCAGTTACATTACTTCCCTCTGCTTGTGCAATCTTGCAGTATTCAGCTAAGATTTAGAACAGTATTTTTTATTTTTAAGCAACTGGATGGGGCCTGGGTCAGGAAGCCTGCCAAGATCTTTAGTGT
>NW_008651994.1:45406-46925 GCF_000695815.1 Acanthisitta chloris
TACCTTCTGCAAGTCCTACACAGGGGCAGTGCCCTCTGGGTGCTGCTAGGGGATTCCTCATGTAAAGCTCACCCTCTGAGTCTTCTACTGCCACAGCCCCAAGTACTGTGACTGACTGGAAGCAGTGCCAGGCAAAGACTTCACACTAGAAGGAACTGGATTTGGATTCAGAGCTGCAAATATCTCACGGAGCCCTGGAGCATCAGCATCACAGAGGACAAAGGGAAAAAACATCCCTAACGAGCAGCAGCCATCTGAAAGCCCATTGTTGGTTCCTGTCTATATGCACCTCTATACACCCATGTGGATGTGCATACATATATTTCATCTGGCCTCAAACACAGAGCTATTGGCTTATATTCCAGGACATTTTTTCTTCCAAAACCAGATGTGTGCACAAATAGACACACAGGGGTTGTCTTCTACTTGAGCTCATAAAGCAAACCCCAGTTTTCTGCAGTGGAAATCCAGTATTAGGAGGCTCACTCACAGTCCAGATACCATAATTTTTCAACATCAAACATTGTGCAAGACAGCAAGTGTAGGTGCAAAATGTTTTTACAGCACTTTTTTGAAAAGGAAATCCTGTCAAACCAACTCTCCTACATTTTAGCACAGCAGATACAGTACATTTATGTCTAGAGAAAGATCTGCCTGACCAGGATATCATGGACTTGTATCTTCCTAGTGAACACATTTAGTATTGCTTGACAGTCTCTAGAAGTCTTAGACTTCATATTGCTGATTGAAGGAGTCAACAACTTGTCATATCTGGAAACTGAGTGAAACAGAAAGATTATACAAGACCACTTTTGAAAAATGAGAGTAAAATTCAGTTTTCTAAGATTGAACAAAGCCTCATTCATTGAGCCATGCAATTGTTCATGCTGTGTGCTACTACTCTTCTAATACCACTTTTCTGGTGTTTGAGAAAATCCCCAAAACTTGTTTCCTGTCATGCATTCCACTAGATTTCATAGATTTATTTACAAAACAGGACATTAGAACATTACAGAACAACATAGAAAATTGTTCCTTGCAATATGAAGTTAGTGCCTTTCCTCAAAAACAGGATGGCTTTGCTAGTGGATTTTTAATTCATATTTTCTGTAACTGAAATGCTGTTTTGGAGAACAGTTTGCAGGAGCATTTGCCCATCTAGAAATAGAGTTACTGTCTATACATAGTTGAACTATGACTTAGGCTTTATTTGAAGATATTGCTGTGCTTGCAGCTGGGTGTTTCATCCTCACATCCCTTTTGGCAAACACCTCTAAGATGCTGAAGCACATCTTTTGAGAGTGCTCCAATTCATCAAGTGTCCTGAGCTCCCTCCCAGAAAGCAACAGACTTCTTTCCTTCATTCCCACTTGGCTGAACACACTTTCTCTGAACACAAAAGCTAGTGATATCTAATGAGAGAAACAAATTCAAATTCATATCCCAAATAAAATTTTGAGGCACTGTTACTATGAAGTAAATTCCCTTTGACTTACTATGATGTTCATAGACCAAGCAC
>NW_008651994.1:46967-58837 GCF_000695815.1 Acanthisitta chloris
TTTAGGGAAATCACTAGATGAAACTAAGAGTAGTGACTTTCAGATGAAGGAATGAAGCTGCCTATCAGTAATAATGACACCTGTTTGCACTTCTCAGTTAGTATTGTGGATGAATCCTCTGTTCCTATTGAGCTGTTTGTCCTGCACTGTTTATAGTTTTGTCTTCCCTATAGTTCCAATGGGGAAAGCAGATGAAAAGACCCTGCAGTAACCACAGATCTCTACAATATCAGAACAGGATTCAGACTGAAGCTAGTGAAACACCTACAGTCAGTTTCCCCACTCAGACTACAAATCATTACCCAGCTTTTCTGCCCTGTGATTGCAAATCCATTCCCCATATACCCTGTATCCTTTTGCAAACAAGAACCGTCCTGCCACATCAGTGGGCTGCCATGGACAGTGCCAATGCTCTATCCATTTCTACTAAGGTCCTTCTTAGAAAAATCATACTGGCTGAAACAGGATAGGGCACTAGAAGCAAGAGAAAACTTATGAAACATCTCACAGTCTTCTCAAAAACACCTTGGCCTCCCCTGGTCATCCAGACATATATTTATGGCCTATAAAAGCTATTCTGCCACCAAGAAAGACTCCAGCTTTGATGGACCTGGCAGGAAGAAGTAACTGCACACCCCAGTGAGCACCATTGTGCTGGCTTTGCTTGGCCCCAGCCCCAACCCTTCCCTCCCCTATTCCCACCTTAACACCTGTCCCATCCACTTACTGCCTCATCCCTTCCCTGATCTCCCTTGACATTGCTTCCAAATCTTGAGGAGGAAAGGCAGATCCTGACACTGGCTGGGTCTGTGCAGCAGACATTACAGGGAAGAGTAGCCTGGGAAGTGCAGAGCAACAAGTTACTGCCGATTCTTCTGATTTAGAGTAGCCACTAACATGTTGTTAGTGGTGCTTGTGCAGGGGTGCTCACCTGAGGCGCAGAGGAGGCTGTTTGCATGCCATCATGGCTCCAGTCGTGGCAGCTCAGAGAAATGCACCCACATCAACAGGGGGAGAAAACCACTCTGCAGTACTGTGTGTATTACCAAGGCTGACCTAGAAAACTGTATACTGCTCCTCTACCACCACTTGGAGAGCACGTCCACATCGTAGTAGGGGTGGGAAAGTCAGTATTGTAGTCTGACCCTTTTTTTCTGACTATAACAAATTTATCAGGCTTAAAGAAGAGAATTAGGAGTTTCCTAAACTGTACTCAAAGCACACAAAGTTGTAATGCTCTTGGACTATCAGAAATGGGCTGAACTTCAGAGAGTGCTGTACAGAAGCTCCCACTGACTGCCACTCATTTGTTTATTACATCTCTTCTCCCACTTGACAAATCTGTGGTATAACAGGACCACTTACTCTCCACTTACTTTGCAGTAAGCTAGCAAAGGAAGAAAGGAAGACAATACAGTTCATTAATCAAGTTCATTAATCTTAGAACATGAAAAACTAGAAGAAACAACAAACTTCAAGTAAATAAATTTCACGTTTGGGTTGTTTGTTTGTTTTTTTAATTTATCCTTTATTTAGTAAAAGCACCCAAAGCTGCATTATATTAACACAAGTAATAAAGCTTTCATATTTTATTCCTACCAGTGCATTTCCAAATCCAGGTGAAATGCTGGAAATAAGTAATGCTGCCATACCATGAACACAGGGTGTAGATCACTATGATACATGACTTGCAAGTGAATCCCAATGTAATAAAATGAAAGTTTAGCTGTGAAACTTGTAACTTGAGGAATTGTGGCCATTTCTATTTCCACAAAGTACCATGACAAAACAGTGGCTGTAGGATAACATACTTATTCATACTTTTTGTATCACTTTATCGAATACTCCTTCTTGGATGTACAACTTATAGCTATAATGTATGTTGGCTACAATGCTACTACGAGAATGCGTATTGCTCGTATCACAGAAAGGGTCATGAAATGTATGGACCTGTCTGCATGTTTAACAAAATGAAACGGCAATACAATAAAACTGCACCATGTGTGAATATTGTAAATGGTTAAGTTATAAAGTCATTCATTCAAAAATCCACATATTTCAATGAAAAACGTATATAAAATGTAGTAAAACATAAATTACATTTAAAGGTCTGTACATGATTCATCCTGCATACAGAAGCACAAAAACAGCACTTTGTACAGTATTGCTTGTTTTGGTCTTCTAAAGTTCAAAGATCATTTTTACTAAAGAGGCAGGAAAAAAACCATGGTTTCACATGCAATCCAGCAGTAATTGTGGTAAATCAAGTAAGTCTACAACCTCTCACAAAACCCAACACTTTTAGAATGTAGGAACATACATGTGGAGCCCTTTTCCATACTTGATAACCAATATGCAATTAAAGTTGGATTTATTAAGTTAGTGCACACCTATAATATCCCCTACAATATCCCCATTTTTGGTTAACAGTGTTTTAAGGCTGTTTGCTGCTGAAAATACACAGCAGAGAAGGAATACTTTCATCCATAAATGCAGTCAGATGATCTCATTTGGAAGCTTCTGTCACAGTCATACACTGGAAGTGATGAAAGAAAGCCATCCTCTCTCCTCTCATGTCATTCCACAAGATGCTGTGGATACTCTTAAGTTTATGTGAGTTCAAAATCATTTGGATAAATTCATGGTAGAAAATTCCATCGAGGGCTATTAAGCAGAAAAAATTCCACTTCTGGCTTGGGAAGACCCTAAACCACAAATTGCTGGAGGCTGGGGAAATACCCTGGGGAAATTCTACTAGGGAAATTGCCCTTGCAGTCTTTCCTGGGCAGACATTATCGATGGCCTTTCAAGACATGCTACTGGGCTGGAGAGACCTGTCGTCTTTCTTACTCAGCACAGTCAATTTTATGTTCAGTTTCCCTACTTTTCTGGTTATCATAATATAAACACCAATCATTATTATCAACTTATTTTTTCAGACTCAAAAAGCAAACAACAATCTCGTGTCCATTACGTCACAGAGATAAATACTACAAACTAAGCTGTCCATCCCATCCAGGGCACTTCTTTATGCTTAGAGCAAGTCTGCAACTATAGTTGGATTCCTTTATGCGTTACTGGCTTAAGCATAATTCACTAACATTACACTCACATATCATGATATACATGATGTGCAATGCTACTCTGCAATATGTTGCACAGCAACAGTACATATCTGAAAAGCAGCTTCTCTCAAGAACTGTAGGACAGTAAAAAACACTAAACCCAGCAATACTATACCATCATATTTGCAAAATCTGATGGTGGCAATGGTCAATAAACCTGGTATATCATTACTGCTGCACTTTACATGGGTGTTGCTTTTTCAGTTTTGTTTCTTTTAGTCAGATCAAAATCACTCTATTAAGCCTAAGGATCTACTGTCTCCATGCACGGAAGCGATGTGGAATTCTTAAAAACGAGGCCAAATTCTTCAGGCTTCTGATTGGATTTCTGCTTCGTCCATCTGAAGTGTGTCATTATCTCCCAGCAATTCTGTTTCAGGCACAGAGCCTTCCTCTTCCTCCTCCTCCTGAACAGGATTCTGGGCAATGTCTTCCGTTCCATTGTGTGTGTCATCCGTGCCCTCTGAAAGCAGAGCAGCCCTGTCGGCCACCGATGCATTGGAAGGTGCCGTTGTTACGTAGCCTGTACTGGTGGATCCGCTCCCGCTGTGGTGGGAGCCTGGTTTGGGAATGATCTGAGGAGGCATTTGCTGAGGAGCCATTTGCATTGGAATTTGGACAGGATAAAAATTTGGCAAGTAAGCACCATAGGCAGGCATTGGCTGGTAACCATTGACTGGAATGTAGAGCTGAGGAGGTGGGACCATCGGTCTCATCTGACCTTTCATCTGTATGAATTGCGGTTGAGGGAAAGATGGAGTTTTCTGCTTTGGTCCAATGTATCTAGCATTACTGACATTGCTAACAGGGCTTGTGCTCAGAGAACTTGTTTGTGTGGTGTTGCTTGCCCCAGAAGTTTGCGCTGAGCTGTTGTAATTAGAAAGGTTTCCCCATGTTCTTAGTCTGTTATGTATATCTTTAAATCTTGGTCTTCTGTTGGGAAATTCATTCCAACACTCCAACATCAAAGTGTACATCCATGTGGGGCAGTCATCGGGACATGGCAAAACCTGTCGGTTCCTGATCATCTCAATGACATCCTGGTTAGAATAACCACAGTAAGGCTGCAGGCCATAGCTGAAAACTTCCCACAACACAACTCCATATGACCATATATCTGAATCAATGGAAAACTTGCCATACATAATAGCCTCAGGGGACATCCACCGGATAGGAAGAAGGGAATTTCCCATCAGTTTGTAGTAATCAGCAGCATAAACTTCCCTGAAAAGGCCTAAATCAGATATTTTCACATTCAGTTTATCAAACACCAGTATATTTCTAGTGGCCAAGTCCTTGTGGACAACATGGTGGCTTGAAAGATATTCCATTCCTGCAGCTATCTGAGTCACAATGTGGAAAAAGTCTGCTGGTTCCAGAGTGGATTTTACTGTCTTGTCATCATCAGTGCTGCCAACATCTGAATGGGGAGATCTCATCACCAAGAATTCATGGAGGTCACTGTGGGAACAGTAACTAAATATCATGCTTATAGGTTGTTCCTTTGTCACTATTCCCAGCAAACAAACAATGTTTGGGTGCTGTAATCGTGATCTCATCATTGCCTCATGTTTAAATTCTTCCCGAAGAGCCAGTTCTGCCTTGTCTTTAAGGGTCTTGATGGCAACAGCTTGTGTCTGTTCACCTGGTGCTGTACCAAAGAGGTGCCCCTTGTAGACTTTGCCAAATCTCTCCTCTCCTAGTTCCTCCATAAACCGTACAGTGGACAGATTGATTTCTTTAAGTTTAGCCTGAAATGAAGTAAAGAAAGACAGTAGGAAAATCACTGTTTTCTAAACAACAGAATCTCATGTAAAAGAAAATCTCCCAGCGGTTAGATCCTCAAATGGAACAGAAATTAGGCCAAAATTTTTTGTATATTCACATCAGTATATTGATTTTATAGCTAACCTTGAAATAAGTTATACTGTTATCAGAAGTGTAAATTGAATTATGTGCAAGAAGATGAGTATAATTATTTTTACAAAGGAGTGGCCATATTTCCTGCAAACTAAATGATTAATGGGTCCAGAGTAAATATGGCAAATTATATCTATTAATTGTAGCTGCACTTGCCCTACAGACCAGTCTAGAGCTGCCCAGTGAAGGTCTGTTAGAAAACTACTGGCTGAGGTGGCAGCCTCTGTGAACTGAAACATCCCTTCCAGCAGGAGAAGGAAGGGGTATTCCTCTTCCAGGAGAAGGAACAATACCTCCCTCTTTCAGTTCTGCAGTAGTAGATACGCCCTTTCTGCTCTGTTACGCTATGGGAACAGCCCCTGCCTAGGGGCAGCAGTACACAGTACCCTTGCTGAGAAACCTTGTGCTAGCTTCAATGAAGAGGGGAGTGAAATTGAGCCAGAAGGAAGAAGAAAGAAAGAATCTCCCTGGTTTGAAGGAAGAGATTGCAAACTCAAGAGTGAGAAATCCCTAGAGCCTCTCTCCCACACCTGGGAGAGAAAGCAAGGGGGTTTGCAATGGTGATATAATGGGTCTGTCCTGCCCAGCATGGGACAGAGGAGTCCCTGACCAAGCTAGGTGTAGGTTGCACAGCTTCGCACACAAGGCACCACAGCACAAGAGAGAAGGGCAGGCTGGAAAGAGGCTTTAACAGGTGATTTGGGAACAACCTCCAATTTTAGTGGCCAACAGATTGTGGGCTGGGCTAGAAAGTTTCCAGCACAGTCCAGACTCAGCCATTAAATCTCCCTCTTATCACACAAAATCAATGCAATTTGTTACAATTGGTAATATTCATCAAATGTTCTATGGTTTCCTGAAGAGATGTTGACAATTGTTCCATAGTAAGCATAATTTTTTAGAGCTTGCATTTGTAAATGTTTGATTAAAAATTCAGCATTAGCTCTGAACAGGATTTTAGTGCAGAGATCAGTTAGTTGACCCAGAAAATCATACCCAGGAACCGACATCTGTAGAGAGGCATTCAAAGCCATTTTTATTTCACCATCCTTTTTGACATACAGCCTAAGAAAAAAGTTGCACCTCAGCTCAGCTCGCCACTCAGTTGTGGATCAGCACTCTGGCGGACTTGAGCTGATGGATTAGACAAGAAACCCCACAGTGCACTGTGCTTTAAACAAGCAAACTGGATGCGTCATTACCAGGAGCGAAAATGAGCTGCAGGCTGAAGACTGGATCAGAAATAACAACATTTCCAGTCACTGAGACAACAGGCAGAATGGGGATTGACAGGTAAGGACAAATGCCATAAAATACATTGCACTGAAAGCTGTTGCCCAAGGCCAGGATTTCTAGATACAGCTAGCAAGTGCAAGAACTGATTTTCCCTGAAACAGCATGAAAATTAAGTCCCTTACAACATGCCTCAATTTGAACACAGACAGCTAGAGATGCTGAAAATCTGGACACTTTGGAAATACGTGGATCTAAGCAAATTCTGAAAGAAATACCTGTTTGTGTTGATTAATGAGTGGCATTTCCATGTCCTGGCTAGGAGATGCCATCAGCTGGCGGCGCTGTGGTGTAGCAGCAGATGCTTTCTGCTTGTTTCTGCACATACAGACCAGGAAGAACAGGCAGGCTATCACCAGAGGGATGGCTATGCTGGGAACAAGGATGTAGAGGATTCCCATTTTGCTGTTGCCACGTGGACCTGTCAAGCACAGAAATGCTCATTGCTTAGAATAAGCATTTTAAGGCATTTGATAGTAAAATAAATTACTATGATTATTTAATACTACATTTTAAACAAAAAGTAAACTATACCTTGAAAATATAAATCACATTATCCTCTCTCCCTTCTCCGTAATTTTCCATTAAATATTTCAAAGAAGATTGAATGGACAAAGCAACTAGCGGTATGAAGATAAACTAGAAGCCCCACATTTAATGTGTTGATTGTAACAGTATGTGGTTTATTTCACTACAATTTTGAGGCTTTCAGTTGTGGAAACTGCAGAACATAGACCAGAGTATCATTGCATTATCTCATTCAGCGTATACAAAACAAGTGAGCAGTCTCTGTCACTACATAAAGCAGTGAACTCCATGGGATAAACCCCAGAACAACACTGCATTCTGGCCCACTCTCACAGCTTCAACCATTTCATCAGCACTTTGCCCACTCTTTACCTCCACTGGTACTACTTCTGCCCAGAATCAAATAAATCTCACTTCTCACTGGCAGAGATATGTTTTGTTCTGTACTTAATAAAATTATAATGCTTTTCTGTTAAGAGTGCGACAGACATGAAATAGCCATTAATACACTGAATAAGATTCTTCTGAAACCTTCCTAAAATGCTTTTTCTTTTAACACTTAGAGACTCTAGAGAAGCATAGTGATGTCCAACATGTTCGCTGGAACTGCCTGGGATGTTTTCTGTAACGCTTGGTTTTGCTATTTGTGGCAACTGCTTTCACCACAACCACATCCCAGCGTTATCTTTACACCGTGTTACATGCAACATAGAAATTTATTATAAATGTCAAATCGTATTACTGTAAAAAAGTGAAGTAACTAAGAAATATCATGTTAGTCCTGTGCACTTTTAAAGATCCAGGCAACCAATTTTTATGGATTCCATGATACATCTTTTGCTGCAGGAAACTTGATTTTCTTCCCAGTGAAGCACAGTATTAAGTTGCTTTGTCATGTCCAAAGACAGTTACCACTGTAACAGCTCTAGGGTGAAGTCTGTAATAATACAGGGAACTGAGCAGGACACTACTGAGCTCTGAGAGCTGTGGTTTTAATATTTGCAATTAGTTGTGCAGTACAGAGCCATTAGCAGGTAGCATAGGACTCTTCTGATAAGATCATCTGTGTTATGCCATCACTGCTTCTGCACTTAACTCGGTTTCTTTCCACCCAGGCGTGGTGTTATATCTCCCTCTATAGGATCTGAAAATCCTTGCTACCTGCAGGATGTCACACAGAGCAGAAGCAATACACCCTTGAGTACTGTGAGTAAATCAAGCACATGCAAATGATTCATACGTCAGATTTGGCATTTACAAGTCAAAATACAAACTGCAGCATTATCTTTAATTATTATCTCATATTAAGCCTCCAATATGTCATAAAAAATTGCCACAATATCTCAGTTACAAGCTCTGATCACCAGAAAATATTAAGTGACTACCACACAAAACAAGGGTGCTGCAAGGTAAACATTCAAAAGCACAACACTCTTAAGTTAATTGTACTTGTAGTAAGAGGGAACTAGCAAAATTACATGGGATTTGGGACAGTAGTAGGGGGAAAAAAGAAAGAGAATACATACTACAGGAAGGTATGTCACACAGTTCCATGCGTACGTTTTTATTCTTTGTAAAACACCAGGGACCATCCATCTGACCTCCAGGGTTTCGACAGTATGCGTGTCCTCCACCTAGCTCTGGAAACTGTGTGCTTGTCAGATCATGGTTGTGGGGACTCTGTGAGTCCCAGAGTTGGCAAGTGTGGCCAGATTTGGTAACGCTGACAGTCCCTCTATAGTCTGCTCCAGACCCGTTGTAGCACTGATGATCTGTAACACAGGGTTTGGGAAATTGTTGAAAAAAACCAAAAATAATTAAGGGCCAGCAAGACCAATATGGTTGAAATCCATACACCATGTATGCAAAACGTACTTTAAATTTAGGTACTTCAGGATTTAAATGAAAGCTCTTTGTTTTGAAATTTCAGTTCTGTGGGTATCTCTACTTTTACACCAGTTATTTCTGGATTCTGCCCTGGAGTGTGGAGCTCCATGGCTATATACATGAGCATTTGTAATTCTGAATGCAAGTTGGGACTCAGGAGTATGTATGGACCTTTAGCTACCAAACATGATAAGTTAAACTAAATTACAGATAGGAGTTTCACTTCAGGAAAAGTCCTTAGATGCCAACTGTGTAAACTTTCTGCCACTTTTATTTCTCATAATATTCCCATCTTCTTCACACTGCCCACTTTCTAGAAAAATTGGTGTGCTATTTGCTAAAGCCTCTTGCCTATTTTTCCTTATTTTCCTTCATAGAAAGAAAGGATTCAGGCTTTTCTTGTCTTTAGATACAACATTTTTACATCTGCTGAACTCGTATCTTCGTTTTCTGGTTTGCTGCTATGCTCTCTTCATACTTTTTAAGTGCTTATCAAGATGAGAATCATCTGAACAATGTATTTTCCTGCATGTTTGCAACATTATCTTCTCCATTTTTCTGATCCTGTCTCCAGCCCTCAGGAATCCAGCTCCCTCAACCCACAGCTGTATTCAAGTTGCATCTGATCCACCAGCAGCAGCACCATGGGCTCTGAGGATAACAGACATCTTTTGCCAGACTTTTTATTGGTTTGATACCTCTTCCCTAGCTGATTTGTCTCTGTCAACATTTTCTCAGTTACTTCTACTTCTCAGCTACACTAGATTGTTAACTTAAAAACAAACAATAAGTCTTCCATGGCCACCGTTATGCCATGACTCCTGTTGCTAACTGTGGACTCAGACAATGGATATTCAGAATAATCTTATCACACTTTGAACTTTAAACATATTTGGGCACTTGGAGTTTTCTTGTTGAACACTGTAGGGGATGGTGAGTCATTGCTAGAAAATAAGGTAGTCAGAAAAATTTTCCACACATAATTAGTGCCAACAGAAAAACCCTTCTACTCCTGGATGTAAATATAAATTCATGGAAGCAAGATCAATGTATTCACCCATCCTGTGTGGGTAAAGAAAGACAATTATACCCCATACTCAATTTACAGGATTAATATACTTGTGGATTTCCATAAAGAAAGAATGAACATTAAGGTTTTAATTTCTTAACAGAACCTCCAGTGAAGCTTCAACAGACTATTTGAGGTGTATTGATAGGTAACCAGAACTCACCAATAGATGGAGAGGCTCATCCAGAAAGGCAAGGACTGAGCCATAGGTGGAGGCAACACACTGCTGCCCCTTGCAAATCTGCATCAAATTGTCTGTGCAAACACAGGGTTTTATAGCACAGGGTGGCTGATATAACCCTTTTGGGCATGCAGCAGCATCCTTTAGGTTTCCTTGCATCCTAACTGTACCTGACAACACTGCAAGATTATGGCCACTGTTAACAAGATAAAAAGCAGTACTGTCCAGTATAGAATTACTTTCTTTACAAAAGTAACATCTCTCAGACTCAACCTGAGGAAGCAACACACCCTACTTTTTCCCAGTGATGAAATGCCCAGACTTACATCGGCTGAGTCTCTCCACAGGGATCCCGATCCTTATGCAGTTGGCAGCTTCCAAGGTGTCAGGTCGTGGGAGGTCCTCACATTTAGGCAACTGTAGCTGCATCAAGATGAGGGGGTTTGACCTAGCAATGTTGTACTCCTGCCTACAGAGATCATTCTCCAGAACTTCACATTCATCCCGGCACAGCTCACGTGGCTTAGGGGTCCGAGAACGCTCATCACACAGGGGAAACACAAAGTGGCAGAATGATGGAATAGCAAATTGTGAGCACTGATCAGACAAATGCGTCGAAGTGCCGATCATGGTAAATGCAGCTGCAAAGGAACAAAAAACATTGCTTAAGTATTGAGTCAGAAAACCAAATTAATTTTCATGTCATTTGCCTTTAACAACTTTCAACTTTTCTCGAGAATCTGAAAGTCTGCTAAGCAACAGGTATACAAGGTCATTTCTGCTGTAAAGGAGAATTGACAAATGCAGAAAGCAAACCCAGCAGCCCAGTGTCCCTCTGACATCTGAATGGACCTCGTAGAACCTCAGTCATGAGGAATTTAACCATGTGACTACCATTGCTCAAACTACTGATGCTTGGCTAAATTTAACTTGAAAGGATAAAGAGGAAAGGCAAGATACACCTGCCAAGTTCCTAATTAGGTGAAATCTGAACAAGGATCACCTAACTTCTTCCTCCTGTAGACATTTTGATTGATAAACAAAGTGCTTTTAAAGTCTTTCCAGGCAAAAGAAAGTATGCCATTGGTATTTGGGGAGATACTGCTATTAATAGACATGAGAAGCCTAACAGGTAGCATTTTGGAGAAAATGAATATAATCAGTCTCAGAATGCTGATCACATGAAGATAAATTAGGAATGCAATTCTCCCCTTCGGCTTTCAGCATCTACACACTAACATCTATCCCAAAGTTTTCTTGCACATTCCAAAGAAAACACAAATTTTCGTGTATATTGGGGGATGCATTAAGCTTTAAATGTAGGAACGTTCCATTCCCCCACTAATGCATCATTTGTGAGGGTTGCTAAACCACATGTTCCACCAACTCTCACTGTAAAAATATAGGAATTGTCATTCAGCAGTCTATTTACAACCTACAAACCAATTCTTTTCTTCTTGTCCAGCTCTCTTTCAATCATCTATTTCTTCCTGGCACATGCTTTAGGGAGTCTCCCGTCTCTTCCTAAATGCCAAACATGCACCAAGCAGCCCCAAATGCAGACTTCGATACTGTTTACACCTTTGTTCATTTTAAATCATAAATATTAACCCAGGTATATAGCTGTTCATCTGTCATGTACTGAACACTGCATGCAAGCACAGAATCGTGCCTCAAAAGGTAGCTGTGACACATACTTCTCCCAAAGGCTAACAGGGGAAAAAAAAGACTGGAGGACTGAAGTAGGCACTGTTGGCTATTTGAAACACTACACTAAGTTTTGTGAAGGTGTTGATTACAGAATTTAGATCAGCATGAGAGAAGAGTACACAATTTACAATCATATCTTTATTTTGATGAGAGGTGC
>NW_008651994.1:58874-73577 GCF_000695815.1 Acanthisitta chloris
TAGCTATTAAACAGCACAGCAAAGACACTGCTAGCCAAACACATATCCAGAGGTCATGCCTCAGGTCTGTGCCCTATTCATTGTTTGCCTCTCAGTCTTCCAAGCCATGTCCCAAGTTTTTCTCCAGAAACGTCCTTCTTTTTTTAATCCAAGACTGCAATTCTCACCCAACCACATGGCCAGGACCAAACCGCACCAGAAACCACAGAGACAAAGGGTATATATTTCACACATCAGCATAGCAGGGAAAAGAAAATCCAGAATGAAAATTCCCCATAGATGTAACCTTGATAAATGTTCCTGGCGTCGGGCAGTAGGTGTCACCACTTCCCACACACATAGGAACAAAACCACCTTCCATCAAAAACCACGTTTAGGAGGTGTGGGTAAAACCATAAACAACATCTCAGCAGCAGCTATTCAGCGTTTTTGTTTTCTTTACCTAACAAGTTGTTACGATTTCAAAAATACCTTTGCATTTGGGCAAAGAACACCCAGTCTTGCAATACTTGCTTTACAAATAAGATGACTCAGAAGAACCAATTATGCTATGAAATCCTCAAGGTAATTTTGCATAAAGGATTTAGTGTGTCCTTCAGATGTACATAATTTGAAAATGTTGCATTATTATTAGATTATCATTACTGCCTAGCTAGGCACTGGGCAGCTTTACATGGTGGTTCACAGTATCTTCCCAAAAAAGATCAGTTGCATCAGAAATTCTCCTTGACCCCAGGACAGAGAGTTTCAGTCCCCAGCCTTGAAATCTAACTAATAGTCTGTAGTATTAGGGATCCAGCAGCCACGTCATTAGTGAACATGTTGTATCTTCCAGAAACAAGTACAACTTGATCAATAAACATTTTCTGAATTATATCACAGTTTTTTGGTTGGTTGGTTTGGTTTTGGGGTTTTGTTTGTTTGTTTTTGAAAATGACATTATGAACCTAATTCACAGAGTTACAGACTTAACAATTTCAGATAGTTGAATATTTTCATATTGCTGAAAAACATCTAAACAGGACAGAGATTATGTTGTTGGAAAAAACAGTATCAATAGCATGCATTAATTAATGACATAATGGCTAAAGAGGCTAATTACAACAGAGTACAGGAGAAAGGAGGGAGGGGCATGAGTTGTATAGCATAAGGAAATGTCAGCACATGGATTTTGACAGTCCCAGAGTCTGAGCATCATCTCAAGAACAGAAAAAACCTGACCTGGATTTTTGGCTTGACAGTGAGCCTTTGAGGTGATATCTTTGACAAGTTAGAGCTCACAAGTGAAGTCAAACTTTTTTTGGCAACTAGCTATGCTAAAATTGCAGAGTCAATTAGTGTGCTGTATCTGGCCAAATGCAAATAAGCTCCTGTTGGACTAAATTGCTATATATTATGATAAATAGTTTGCTCTATTCCATGGACTCATTTGCTTGCTCTGCTTGTGCCTATCAGAGTCACAGCTGCTAATGTCAGCTAACTGAGATCCAGTGAAAAAAACCCGTGCTGATGCACAGCGCATTAAAAGTCATTAAGGTTTTGGATGCATGTTTGTGACTCTGTACCAAACAATGATCAGGGGCAAACGACAGGAAGATCAACTCTTGTTTTGTATAAACGAATGTGAAACCCAAACTCTGCCAGAATTGTGCAATAAGGGAGGAAATCAAAGGGAAAAACCACCACACATTTTTCAAGAAAATAAAGTATCAGTACATCACAAATTCATTTTTTAAAAAAATCCTTTTGAATCTATCATGCAAAAAGCTCCAGTATAACCTAGAAGCTGCTAACAAGTCAATACTCTGACATTTTACTTAGGGACATGGAAGAGGCTTCTACACAGCACGACAGATACTCACATTCCTTGCTTCAAATTTTCTGAAGTGTTAGGCTCACCTCCTCTAAACATTAATATAAAGTCTGTCATTGACTGACAAAACTAGAAGGATGATAGCACTATTCACACCTGAACTGGGTGCTTTCACAAAAATTTTTTCCCCCTGAAAACAGATGTGTAAGCTTACCAGTAATTCGGTTTTCAATTTCCCCTTGCATCTGGAGGGAGTCCACATAAATGGTTCTGTTTCCAATGATTCGTGCACACGCGATTCCCCTGTATGGCTGACAGAACCCATCTTCATGGTAATCTTCTCTGCAAAAGACATGTTAGGATTTTATATTCAACTGTCTAGCTGCCCCCAAGGGATTTTTACAAAATATATTCTTATAAAAGGATAAAAACTCAAAATACTGTAAATCTGAAATTGTTCCATTCCCCAGGTGCAGCCTTTTCCTCCAGCTCTCTCTACACGACCTTAGATATAGTAATGAGGGGCACTGTAAATAGCTCATTACTGAAAGATGTAAAACAAAACCCAAGACTAATTTTAAAATCATATACAGCTAATAACGGGATTTAACAGATGAATCTATTAAAAAGCCTTTAGATTGAGACAGCAACATAGATCTTGTTACATATCCCCAAACATTTTTGGAATCTAGCTGTACCCCTTAAAATTATGCAAACAGTTTGTACTCTTCTCCCACTTCTCTCTCCCATTCTTCATTTCCTGTAGTGGATAGCAGAAGAGATTCTTGCCAAGCTTGAATTAAAACACACGGAATAAATAATTTTGAACTGTGAATTAAGTAAACAGAATAAAGTGTTAATCAGGGCCTTAACCTCTTTTTCTCTTCTCTCTAGTGATAGTGAATGCCAAGTTATCTTCCAAAATATATTTTAATACAGTTTTCAATTCAATGAGGCTTCAGGCCTTTCACTCCCTTACATCAACATAAATATTTTAACACAAAAGCCCTAGCCTAAAGGCTCAGTGGTTCAACACTTCATCCCCAAAGCCTCTGTAAATAATACAGAGCAGATCTGCAGATCATAACTGTCAGAGCACTGAAAAAGGGCTTCAGAGTGAGAGCACTCTGAGTTAATATCCAGTATACTCAGTGTTTCCCCTGGCATGGCCCAGCCTCTGTGCTAGCATTCACTAGCCTGATGAATTCACATCATGCCATTTACTTCAAGATGGACCAACAGTAGGTCGAAAACATAATCTAGAAAACCATGACTGTAGAGTAGGACATCTAAAACCTTAATCAGCTTTTGTAACTAAACAGTTCAAAAGTCTGAGATACCTCTCCAATACCAGCTATTTTTGAAGTATTACTTTAATACTCCTCTGTCCTCTGTACTTTATTATCTTTGGATATCAATACTGGTTTTGGTCACCCATGTTTCCCCTTCTCTTACAAATACCTTCACCCTTCCTCAGGGTCTCATATGAGCATGACAAAAATGTCAGTGAATACATGTAAAATCCTGTAACTTCAGCTGGGCCAAATCAGCATGGAAACCTGCTGCCTGACAACAGCTAGCCATGATGAGCACATCACCCAACACCTGCGTGTGCTGAGTGCAGCCTGTTATTTCTGATATCTTACTCTGCCTTGGGAAACTCTTCTCATTTTTTCTCTGCTCTGTCTCCCTGATAAAGCTCATCTCTTCAGGGAAATCTTACCAATATTTCTTCAAGTATAAATTCTTTGGGAGTGAAAGGTTGGGAAAGACTGCCTTTACTGTGTAGCTAAAAGGTGGAGCCACCGATCACCACTTGAACTGCACCCTTTACTCAGAAAGACAATAAGTTAACAAGACTTTCTCCATGACACAAGCTGCTAGATAAACCTTGGTGATATGTGTGGCCTACAGTTGTTATTCAGATCTGGCCTTTATTTCCAGTGATGGTAGCATTGCTAAATATTCACAAAACCAACATTTTGTGTACAAACTCTGAAACAAGTTCTGCTTCCACAAAGATATGTAAGTTTTTGATTATGGTGGATGAAGTAAAGGAGGAGTCTTAAGACCAGCTACTTCCTGCAGTGACATTCTTTCATTCTTACAACAAAACCTGTAATTTTGCAACAATTGCATCATGCCTGAAGGGACAAAATATCAAAGCATTTTGTCTGTGCCTGTTTTATGATCCTTGACCACCTCAGTAGGAAGTCAGTAATTCCCATAAGGAGCTGAATGAATATGAAACCTCTATTTGACCTCTTTCTCAAGAGTAAATTCATACCCCTATCCTGCAGGACAAAGTCTGCAATGTATCTTACTGAAACTGTATCTCACACTTCAGCTCTCAATGCAGTGCTCTCTTGCTGGTAAGGAAAAAAAATATCTATAAAAAATTGCACTCCAAACAGCGTGAGCTTGGTGACAACAGCACTGTGATCTCTTACTTAGCTCAGTTTATTTATTTCTGTCAAGAACTACTAAACACAACTTAGATACTATATATACACACATATGCTCCCCTTCCCCATGTTATAGTCAACTGCTGATTAAACTAAACTGGATATGACCATTCCCATGGACACAAGCAAAAGTAAACAGTAACCTGATGTCAGTTACTCTGACAGGAGCTGGGCTGTAATTCCACATGCATCTTTGTCAGGTCAGGAAACTCAGTGTAACAGCATTTGGCTGGTACTAGTATTAAGAGGACACGATTACCTTAGTCTTCTTAGGAAAACATTTGATTTCAACAAAGCTGTAGAAGTAGCAGCACCAGGAGTCTCCTTACAGATTAGTCAGTCCCTCAGCTACATGTACACTGGCACATGGCAAAAAATCTAGAACAAAAAGCAACCTGGGGGAAATCTGATAAAACAGCACAGGAGCGTCATCACACTCAGTTCAAACAGGAGCCTTTGGAATCACGTGTGTCTTTGATTCATGCTCCAAACCATATGCCAGCAATTCAGTTGCTGATCAGAGCAATAATTAAAAGCTGCTGAAAATAGGCAGAAATTCTGACTCTCCAATTTCCTGCTGCTTGAGCTATAAAGCCTATTCTGATCAAGAACCCTGGTGAAAGCAGATATCTGCCTCCACAAAAGGAATCCAGAAGAGTTCAATTTGTTTCACTTGTAGAAATCTTACAAGCTAACCACCACAGGTAATTTTTTTATCTTTGTTCTTTAGTTTCTGAATGTTTCAAGATGTCATATCCTTTCCTCACTGGTGATTTTCTTCCATTTTTATAGAACTTATTTTTTTCAAAATAAGAGTCAGGAACTTGCTAAGTGTTGATTTTTTTTTACCTTTGCTGGAAGGCAGTCTCAAGGACAGTGCATCTGGAAACTGAAATTTTGCAGCACTCAGTTATGGTGGAGGTAAGGTACATTCTCTTACTGAGAGAAATCTCATCCCAACTACTTGTCATATGTTTGACCAGAGTTTGGATTTTAAAATAAAATTATAAAAAATCTGACTAAACAGACTCTCTGCTCCTAAAGCCCCAGATTCCACTGCTTCGGATGAATGTCATTAGTTTTCCAGGTCGACAAGGTGGTCTTCTGCCAGAAAAAGAAATCTAAGAACTAGGCTTTCTAATACAAAGCTGAAGCAGAAAAACCTTATGTCTTGGTCACACACAAACAAAACCAAAACACTGATACTACCTTTACATGCAACATGGAGTTTGAACCAGTTTACCAGGTCTGGAAACACCTTGAAGTACCATGCACTGATTCGCATTTACAAGTTCCTTATCACACATGCACTGCAACACCTGATTAAATACAGTCTGCCTTCAGTTTGTGGGCAGATGTCTGTGTGAAATGGAGAATTAACCAGACAAACAGTGTAGAAGAAAGATGCAGGTTTGGTGGTACAGTGCCACTTCTCCTAGTGACAAGAATCATAACTGGGTCTGTAAAGGAAGAACTGGAAGAACCAGGTGCCTCTGAATAGGATTAAAACCTAGCAGGCATGAATAGGAGACTGTCTACGTGGAGGTGATGCAAGACTTCCATAAGGTACATATCTGCTCTAGAAGAATATAAAGAGATTTCTAGGTGTCCTGCATGTGCTGCAAAACCACAGTGAACATCACCACCTTCTAATTTCACATGTGATACAGAAAGAACACCAAACAAAATACTACAAAAGAAAGTACCTGTGAACCAAAGAGGCTTTTCCTCATGGAAAATCTGAAATGCTGAAAGAATACATCTGGCCACAATACACTACACAATACCTGTGTAACCCCATATATTGTTTGCTGAACAGACCAGAGGGCATATGAAAAAAAAAATCCCAAAAGGCAGCCAGAGAAACTCAGTTCAATACCTAAATCACTTTTTGAAGCACCTAAATCTGATGAGAGCCTTCAGTATGTATTTTGTGCCACTGAAAACATGGTAAGTGCAGACCTAGTGGTTTTGCTGAAAAATGGGAAAAACACATGAAGGCCTACGAATCTTTGGCAAGGGTTCACAAAGGGAATTCTGAGAGCAGAATTGAGAGGTACCACATACTTGTTTGCTAGTAAGACACCTTTATTCTGATTAAGAAAATTATTGCCAGCAGGTTGAAGGAGGTGATCCTGCTTCTATCAGCCCTTGTGAGGCCACACCTGGTACTCCAGGGAACTCGTGTCTAGTTCTGGGCTTCTCAGTACAAGAGGGACATGAAGCTCCTGGAGCAGGTCCAGTGGAGGACAACAAAGATGATTAAGGGACTGGAGCATCTCACTTATGAGGAAAGGCTGAAGGAGTTGGGCCTGTTCAGTCTCAAGAAGAGATGGCTGAGAGGGACCTAATTAATGCATACAAGTAAATGAACATGAGGTGTCAAGATGATAGAACCAGCCTCTTCTCAGTGGTGGAAACCAATAAAACAAGAGGTAAGGGATAAAAATGATGCACAGGAAGTTCTACCTAAATATGAAGAAGAACTTATTTACTATGTGAGCCACTGAGCACCAGAACAGATTGCCCAGAGAGGTCATGGATTATCCCTCATTGGAGGTATTCAAGAACCATCTGGATGCAATCTCAAGCCATGTGCTCTAGGATGGCCCTGCTCAAGTAGGAAGGTTGGACCATATGACCCATTGTGGTCCCTTCCAACGTAACTGATTCTGTGATTGCATACCACAAACTTCACTAACAAAGATAACACAAACTTCTAAGTTAAATCTATTTTCCTGACAATGGGAGAGACAAAACACTGTGCATCAACCATAAAAAGCAATTCAGAAATGCTCCAGAAAAATCAGAAAGAACAAGGTTTTTTTTCTGAATACATTGGAAAAAATAATTACCTCATTTAATAACACCCTACCAACCTACCCTAGTACTTATTTGGAGGGACACATCCTCAGCCTACACTTTACCAAAGTAAAAAACAAAATCCAATTCATAGAATATAACTGGATATTCCAGAGGTCAGGTTTTAAAGGTTAACAGAAACATTGTTACAGCTGCTTCCCATAAACAAACTATGTGCAATTAAAATTTCCTATAAATTTTCCCACAGCAAAAAACAAACCTGAAGCTTTGACTCTCTGTCTTAATTAAGAACTGTTAAATCCTGAGAATATTAGGGTTTCCTCTCACATACGATTACAAGTGGAGTGTCAAAGCAAGGTCAAATGCACAGAAAACCACAGTTCAACTGTAATAGATGAAGGATGTCATCCTATTTGCTATAGGTAGAGAAATACAACATTTGGTTTACAGTCACTCAACTTGTGGCAAAGTCTTAGAATTTTTGATAGCTACAACTTGAAAACTAATGGCAGAAGCTGTGTAAAGAGAACGATTATGACCAATGTGGTCTTACTGTTGCAAGATCAGAGGGAAAAGGCCAGACATTGAATTTCAGATTATGAGTTTACTTCACCCAGTGTGTGACTACAGCATAAACATAAAGCACACAAGTTAAATTACCTGCAATACAAAAGAATGAAGGAACAAAGGGTTTATGTTTAATCAGAGGCAAATCACTCTACCTTGTGGAAAGGGCTGCAGTAAAAAAAAAACCCAGGAATTTCTTTTTGTAATATACATATGTATTCACAGTTTGTTTATAATGCACCTCAAAATCAGGATCTCTTATAATCTGGCACTACAGCCCTTCTAATTTATTACCCTTGTTCTTGACATGCATCACATCATAGTGCGAGAGAGAAAACTCTACTCACAAGAGGATCACTTTTCAATGGCTAAAATGAGTTTACATCTCCAAATATTCCCTCTCTCCCAATTAAACAGGCCATGGACAAGACCTGAGAGAAGAGAAACACAGTACTCTTGTCATATGCCATATCACATCTATAAATGTTGCCTCCTGTCAAAAACAGAATGAATATATATTAGTGTTACTATGGAAAAATACTTGGTACTTTCTGGTCAGGTTAATATATTTACCTTCAGGGAAAATACCAAACAAAACACTCAATATCTTGTTTCACCATGAAGTAAAATTTGTCAAGAGTGCTGTCTTTTAAAGTAGTAGTTACTATGAGTTATAAAATTGCTCCTTGTCATAGGCCTCCCATTGTGAACAGATCAACAATGAAAGTTTTACTACTGACATTCAAGGCAACAGGATTTGGGTACAAATATTTGGAGGTAAAGAATGCAATTTTTGAAAAATATAGGGCCTGAACTATTACCATTGATTGAGAAGGGCTGGGCTAATGCCAGGTGCTCCTGACATCACCCATAACTTCTGCCCATACAGCCCATACAGGGCAGAAATTCAGTAATGCACACAAATGTGTTGGAGGTTTCAGCGTAGTTGCCAAAACCCAGGTGTACAGGAAAACCTCAAAAAAAATCCCTAAGACCACAGACCATAAACTACCAAAAACTCCACACCTGCACATCTGTGTCCTGCCTGCAGAAGCCAAGAAGCAAAAGGATGGCAGGGACAACCTGACTGCTGCATCGAGCCCCTGCCTGGATGGAGGCTACGCTGCACCCATGTCATGGGAGAAGGGCACAGGCTTCCTGCCCTACCTGTATCCATTCTCTGAACAAACATTTTCATCCTCTGACCAAAGGTTTCTGCAAATAACCCACCTTTCCGGCATTTAAAACCATTGTTTGCACATATTCACCCACACCTAAAGATCAGTGTTCCTGGGATACCAGAAAATGTTCATCAGTGTAGTTAACACCTCAAGGAGAGACTTATAATACTACGGTACATGAGGGGTGTAAAACTTTTCCCACACACTAAAGGAGTGTTAAAAATACTATCAGAAAAGAAGGGGAGCCTAGTGTTAAATAGTAAAAAAATAGCAGGCAGGGGAATTTGTATAAATAGTCATAGTTCAGTTGAAGTCAATGGACCTATGACAATTTACACTCACCAAGGCTATGGACCGTGGCTTTTGCTACCAGATGCTCATTGAGTGTAACAGCAGGCCCAAAAAGCAAAATTCCCTGATGTTTAGCATACAACTTGGATGAATATGTCTGACTTTTTATCTGAAAAACAGTACATCACAGAATCCCTAAAATATTTACTGAACAGAGCAATTGTGTTGCATTTGATTTGAGTATCTACTTATGAGTTACTAAAAAAAGTACACTGTGAACTGAAACTCCAAATTCAGTGACTGAGATAAATAAAAATAACAGTTGATCTTTATTCTACTGGTTCTATTAAATGATTAATTTGTTTATATCAATCATATGACTTGAGGCACCACTTTCAACCAGATAAAGCAACTAATTGTAATGTCATTAGTGAAAACACAGTTACAAGTAGACTTAGTGGTTGTGACAAACTAAAGAAAAGTAGTTTGTTTGTGAAACAGCAATTGGAAACTTTACAAGAACCTAATTTTTAGACTATTGCAATTATTTCCACAAAGGATTATAAAATCTGTATTTTTTAAATACAAAACTCAGGCTCCAAAGTCTGTCTCTAAAACATAGTCCAAATAATGTTTTAAACATATATTCAGAAGTTACTATGAAAGGAGGATTCTTTTAATACAAAGTATTTTGAAAGCACTTAGACAAAAGGGACAGACATCAACAGAGTTTACGCATATGCCTTCACTGAATCATGACCCAAATTGTTCTCCTCACTAGGCACTGCGTTAAGCAGGTGTCAGCACTCTTAGCTGAGCTGTGTCTTTGATAAAAGATACCATGTTCAATTATCTAAGTGGATAAAACCAACAGAAAATGGTATTGTCTTCCTTTCTTTCACAGACTCATCCTCCATCACTCCTTAACAAGCAAAACACACGGCCCTCGCTAGCAAATGTATAGGAAAGAACACATAAAACTGTGGCATGTTCCTCATTAGATATCACTGTGCTGCTGTGGTTTGACCTGTGTCACAGGCTTTCACATATTTATTACAACTTCACATCTTTAAAAAAGGTTTCAGTGCACCAAAAAACACTGCTCTTCCCAAGCACAGTAATCACATACAGAAGTATAGACACAGGTGGCAGGATGACTTTTACTACAATAACCTTGGTAAAACAGTCAGAGAACCAAAACCAGACAAGGACATCAATGTCCTGGATTTCTGCAAGAAACAGAGGATTGTCTCTAGATGTATAACCAGCCACAATCCTCTGATTACTGCATGTAACTTCAAACAGATGATCTAATATTCTGCCAACAACATTCTAACTTCTGCCTACAAACTCTCTCTTTCAGTTTACTCAAAGGACATTTTTGTAAATTCTCTCTGCTTTCATAGGTGTCAGCATGTTGGAATGAAATCTTGAAGTCAGATGAGTCAGCTGGCAGTCCTCGGAAGGCTGCAGGTTTGTTTTGCTGTGTGTCAGATATTTTTAACAGAAACATCTCTGTTACAACCATGTTTACAGAAAAACTGAGGAAAAAAACCTTCAGAAAACTAATTTCAACATATGGGAATATGAACCTGACCATGCAGCATTCCAGCTTCTCACTCACCAAAGAAACCATTATAAGTCTCCCTCCTCACCCCGTTTTTTTTTCAGGCACCTTATCCCTCTCAGTGTGTTATGACTGTCTAATAAATTGTCTTCCTCTGACATCTCCTACAAAAGTCAGCAGGGCCAACAGACCCTCTCTGAAGAGCCTCTAATAAGCAGGTCCCTATTCCTTCTGCTGCCAGACGAAAACAAAATTCTTCTTAACTTTTATCCCTCCTCCTCCTGCAATGCCTCCCTGAGTAAGCACACACATATCAGCTCCTAAAAGGTCTCAGAAGAGTCCACCTACTGAAAATATCATTATAATTGCTGCTGTATCCAGGCAGCAATAAAACTGGCAGGGGCTATCCTGGGTGGCTTCGAGAGGACTTCAGCAATGGGGCTGCCAGTGCCTTGGATTCAGCACAGGGCACCTTGTGGCTCCCCCTGGGCTCCTGAGTTACAGAGAAGGAGGGACATGACCGAGAGGGCAGAGCTAAGAGATCATGTCAACTGTCAGAGGAGATGGGGAAGCCATGGAGGAGAAGGAGCAAAGGAGAGCACTGATGCTCATGGTGCCATGGAAGAGGGGGAGAGGGAGGGAGGGAAGGATGAATATCAGGCCTCACCAAAGGGACAAATCCGAGAATTGGGGTCTCTTCTCACCCCTGGGAACGGGTGAGAGAAGGGCAGCCAATGTCCCATCAGACTGCTCTGACCTTGCCTAGTGCGAACCTCACCCCACTCTATAAAGCCACCAGGACTAAGCTTGATACGACAATTTTAAAAGAAACAACCTTTGAGTTTTCAGGTAGATGTTAATGCACTGTGATTCACCTAGTGAGGCAAATCTTATGTACAAACAGAAATTGTATATTAGAAAGTCTTGAGAGAAAAGAAATCATGGGCAAAAATATCCAGTTATATAAATCCAAAGAGAAGGGAATTTACAAGAAAGACAAAGGCATAACTGAAAACAAAAAAAATGAAGTCCCTTGGAAATGCCCTATGCTTTCCATTTTGGATTTTTTCTAGAATTATGTGAAATATAAGTTTTCTACAAAGCAGAAGTAGAGGTTAAAAAGCTAAAACATTTTTTGCAAAAAAAAAAGAATTAACTCCCTTATTAATTAAATTTTTTTGACAATTAAAAAAGTTCTAGCAGACCATGCCATTAAAAAATTCTTATGAAATAATCTGAGCAAATAAAAAATAAAAATAACTATTGGCATAGTTTTTTTCTTTTTTTCAACAAAACAAAGGTGGCTTTTCTGTTTCAGTTAACACAGAGATTATACATCTGATAGCAGGGGCTTTGTAAAACAGCCAGAAATTATCATAGCATCAGCTATAAATTGGTTACATAATTATATGTACATGCAAATGTTCATCTTCAAAGACTTTCACAGAAGATTTTTATTAAAACTACAGAAACATCGAGTATTTATAGCCATATAATACTGAAGTGTCAGTTTCACAGTAATTTTTCCAGTCTTAAGGATAAATTAGCATATTCCATTTATCTGAAAAACCCAACATAAACTAAATTACATCTTTTAAAACAATCTAAGCGACAATATGAAATACATGTTGGCTTCTCTGTTGCTTTTTATGGATGCAATAAGAACTAATTCTAGGCAACGTTGCACAAAGTTACAGTTAGTTAATGTTAGAGACTAGTTTCATAGCTGCTCTTTACTTTGTAGAACTTATCTGAGCTGAAATTTTCCAGTCCAAAGATAACTTCTAATATTTTTTTAGCTTCTAAAGAAAGTGATAAGACGTTTCAAAAAATGAAGCCAGAGAAATTTTCAATATTTCATTTCTCTTTGGGGGAAAAAGATTAAACCCAAACCTAAATTACTTCCAGAAGAAGGAGCAGCCATTTTGTTGTGACGTTATCACATTGGCCCGCTATTAAGCAGACACCTGAGACTTGCTGGAACACAACTTGGGTTGTTCCCATGAGACACTGCCCAAATTTGTCCAGCCTTTATGTAATTTCTATGTTAATGCACTCAGCCAACCCTACAAAGTGCATCTGAAATTCTCCAAGTAACCCATCTATAGCAAGATTTGCAATTGTGTGTGATAAAACAAAACTGGCTGGCGCTGTTGTCAGGGGTAGCATCTAAGGTTAACTGGATCAATGGCATGAGAAGCTTGCTGAGGGCCCCGGAGGACAGGGACTGTGGAAGTGGGAAGAAGAGGCAGGTCAGGGATGCATAAAGCAGCTACCACCAGAGGAGCACACATTCCTCTAAAATCTGGAGCAAAACCTAATAATATTTTGTGTCTCACCATTTTTTCTGTCAACACATGCGTAACTATGTGTCTCCTCTTCTGAGCTTGTCTGTACTGAATACAGCAGTCTGTTACTAGTGCTATCCGCTTGTTGTCTGGCTCCAGTGGCCAAGGTCTGGGTAGTATGGCTAAGGAATCCAGAACTCATGATATAATTTTGGTAGGTGATCATAATTCCACATAAGAGGATTGCTGATTTTTTCCAAATTAGGAAAATTATTCTGCACAGGAAATTTTGTGCCACTTTCAATCAAAACCTCTAGAGTTCTCAACAATTAAAAATACACACACTCTTCTACTTCAGCCACTGGAAGAGGGTACAAATGAATGCCTTTGGCTCTTCAGCTTCCCTTTTCTGGAGCTGGGGTAGCAGCACCCTGAATCACCCAAAAGTGCTGGGAGGCCTGGGTATTCATCCAGCCTTGATACAATCCCAAGTGATAATTTCCCCTTATATTTTTTCCTTTGGATTTAAAATTACTTACTGCGTGTTTATCAGATATCATTTTCAAAGATCTCTCTCTTCTTCATTTTTTTCCTATGTATAACTGATTAATGTCTGACTGTCACATTTTGTCATTTGAATATTTCCACAATATGACAGTGGATACTTCAGTGCATCACAGGCAAAGCAGAACAGTTCACATTCCAAAGTCAGAATTAATTTATTTTCAGATGCCACACACATGATGCTATCCAATTATTAGCTTGATAGCCTGTGAGTAGCAATTGCACCAACACCACAGTTCTATAAATTGATGAAATCAGGTTTAACGTTAATAAACTCTTCATGAATCAAAACATGTAGAAAACTCAATAAGGAGATCAAATGATTCTCCAAGTTTAGTGTTTAGGCAGTTAGTTCTTAATGCTTAAAAACTAAGAACCTGTATATACTGATACATCTGTCAGTCTGAGAAACAGAGAATTTAAAAGTACAGTGATTACCCAATGCATGTTCTTGCTGGAGTATCTGAGTCTTGCAACTATTGACTTTGCAATACATTTCTGCTTTTTGCTCCATTTCTCTTAACACTGTCCTGCACGACATCCTTGTCTCTAAATTGGAGAGATGTGGAGTTGGGTGGACCGGTTGGTGGATAAAGTACTGTCTGGATGGTCACACGCAGAGAGTAGTGGTCAGTGGCTCATTGCCCACGCAGAGGTCAGTGACGAGTGGTGTCCCTCAGGGGTTGGTGCTGGGGCCAATACAATTCAACATTTTGTCAACGACATGGAGAGTAGATTGAGTGCAACTTCAGCAGCTTCACTGAGGACACCAAGCTGTGTGGGGCAGTCACAGGTGGAGGGAAGGGATGCCATCCAGAGGGTCCTTGAGAGGCTTGAGAGGTGGAACAATGCAAACCTCATGAAGTTCAACAAAATGAAGTGCAACGTCCTACATCTGGGCCATGACAATCCCAGGCACAGCTACAGGTTGAGTGGAGAAGTAATAGAGACCAGCAACGAGGAGAAAGACTTGGGAGTGACAGCGGATGAGAAACTCACTGTGAGCTGGCAGTGTGCAGTAGCAGCCCAGAAAGACAATTGAATTCTGGGCTGCATCAAAAGAAGTGGGGGCAGCAGGTCAAAAAGATGATTCTCCTGCTACATTCTGCTCTCGTGTGACCCCACCTGGAACACTGCACACAGT
>NW_008651995.1:0-1712 GCF_000695815.1 Acanthisitta chloris
TGTGCTTTTCTATGCCTGCAGAGCCAAATGTCACCAACAGCCTTACAAATTCACACAGAGTAAGCTAAATATTCCTGCACAGAGAAGAACTCTGCACTGTTCTAGTTTGCCTTCCCTTCCTAGAGATGAACAGCACAGGAGGTGAGTGAGTGCTAACACTGCCACCCGTTCTGGCAGGGTTAGATCCTCCTGCTCACAGCTGCCACAGGGCAGTGACTGAGTGGGGCAGGAATCCTGTCCCTGCACGTGGCACATCTGCTAATTGTGAAGGCAGACTGGAGGCCTCAGGAATGAGAACAGCATTGACCTTGACGAGATAAGCCTGTATCCCTGAGACTAATGAGGTAAAAACACCTTGTGAGAAAGGACTAGAAAAAGAGAATGATTAGCTTGTATCCGTGAGAATAACAAGGTAAAAATTTTGTGAGAAACGAAGACGTCGATCAGAAGAGAATGTTTTTGGGTAGTTAATAAGGGCACATGTAAACATCTATTACCCAATAAATTAAGCATTACCACATCACTGACCAATAGGTAATTAACACAGTGTGTGAAAAACAGTCTAAAAGCAACACTGTAGAGATAGTGGGAAAATTAGAAACAAAGTTTTGCTGTTGTCACAGATCCTGTGTCTTGATGGTCCTACATTCACAGCGACGTCTGCAACATCCAGGGACAGTGAGTGTGTCCATGGACAGCTGAGTGAGTGAGTCTGTTGATGTGTGTGCATGTGTGTGGTTTTGTGTGCTTGTGTTTGAGTGTGTGCCTAGGGAAAGCGTGTGTTTCCAGGGATAGAATATATGTCCATGGATAGTGTGTGTGCCCAGGGACAAGGTGTGAAGGATGACAGTTGGAATGAAGGCCCCACAAAGGGAAACAGCATGGACCTTGATGAGATAAACCTGTATCTGTGAGACTAAGGAGGTAAAAACACCTTGTGAGAAAGGACTAGAAAAAGAGAATGATTAGCTTGTATCCGTGAGAATAACAAGGTAAAAATTTTGTGAGAAACGAAGACGTCGATCAGAAGAGAATGTTTTTGGGTAGTTAATAAGGGCACATGTAAACATCTATTACCCAATAAATTAAGCATTACCACATCACTGACCAATAGGTAATTAACACAGTGTGTGAAAAACAGTCTAAAAGCAACACTGTAGAGATAGTGGGAAAATTAGAAACAAAGTTTTGCTGTTGTCACAGATCCTGTGTCTTGACGGTCTCTACATTCACAGCGACGTCTGCAACGTCCAGGGACAGTGAGTGTGTCCATGGACAGCTGAGTGAGTGAGTCTGTTGATGTGTGTGCATGTGTGTGGTTTTGTGTGCTTGTGTTTGAGTGTGTGCCTAGGGAAAGCGTGTGTTTCCAGGGATAGAATATATGTCCATGGATAGTGTGTGTGCCCAGGGATAATGTGGTCCAGGTGTGAGGGATGACAGTTGAAGGCCTCACAAATGAAAACAGCATGGGCCTTGACGAGATAAACCTGTATCTGTGAGACTAACGAGGTAAAAACATCTTGTGAGAAAGGACTAGAAAAAGAGAATGATTAGCTTGTATCCGTGAGAATAACAAGGTAAAAATTTTGTGAGAAACGAAGACGTCGATCAGAAGAGAATGTTTTTGGGTAGTTAATAAGGGCACATGTAAACATCTATTACCCAATAAATTAAGCATTACCACATCACTGACCAATAGGTAATTAACACAG
>NW_008651995.1:2296-2993 GCF_000695815.1 Acanthisitta chloris
AAGTTTTGCTATTGTCACAGATCTTGTGTCTTGACTGGCTCTACATTCACAGCGACATCTGCAACATCCAGGGATAGTGTGTGTGGCCATGAATTTTTTTTTTTGTGTGTCTGTGTGTGCGTGTGTGAACGGATAGTTTGTGTGTCCAGGGAAAATTTGTGTGTCCAGGGATATGAGTGTGCCCATGGATAGTGTGTGTCTGTGGATAATGAGTGTGTCCATGGATAGTGTCCCTGGCTGTAAAGCTCCACGTGTTGAGAAGGCCCCGCACAGTCTCCCAGAGGAGAGCTCAGCTCTGCTCCACCAAGCAGAACCTTTCCCAAGGGCCCAGCAGAGCCAAAGGAAAACCAACCGCGAGCTCCACGCTCAGGCTGAGGGAATGAACACATCTCTTCATGGAGAACAATGCAGCAGTGCAATGTTTTATTGAAAAAAAAATAATAATCATCTCACTTGATACCTCAGAAGACTCATCGCACGGTTGGCGCCCCGGGGTGTGCCCGCGCTCCCGGCAGGGCGGGGAGGCTTGCCCAGCTTAATGCCCTGTGTCCTACACAGCATGGCTGGCTCAGGCTGGCGGCATCTCCTCGGCACCTCTGAGCTCCCTCGAGCACAGGACTTGCTGTTCACCTGCTTTATTTTCCTTTTTTTTTATATTATTTTTTTTTTGATTTTTTTTTTGTTAAAAAGCCACCCC
>NW_008651996.1:0-12896 GCF_000695815.1 Acanthisitta chloris
CTCCTGCCCCGCCCGTGCGCTGCGGGCTGGAAGGAGCTGGGCGCGCCCCGCTCACGGCGCCGGTGGCCGCACATCGGTGTCAGGCCTTTGCTGGCTCCTTCCTGCTCTCTGCCAGTGGACTTGTCGCTACTGGCATCCATCAGCCCGCCTGAATTTAATTTTGTACGGTCTGTGTATTGCTTTTGCCCTGTTTGGAAACTTATGTTACGCTAAGCTACCAAAAATGCCCATTACTTTGTCAGTAAACATTTTTCTTTTGTGCTTTCTTTTAAGGTAAAATTACCTATTTCATGCTTTTTTTTTTTTTTTTTAAGTAAAGAGAAGTACCTTAAAAAGCTTGCTCTGCAAGTTAACTGCCTTTATGTTTCTCATGGAAGCTGTTGACTCCATAACTGGATGTGCTTTTACACTTAAGTACAGTGTTTGCTACTGTACTTTTTTTGTCCTTCCAGTTTTACTCGTTCTCACTTGTGTTTTAACTTGAACTCTTCAGGGCAAGGCCCAGATGTGTGATTATGCATAAATCACATTCATTATGCAGCAACTTCTCTGTGTACTTTGCATTATAGTTAGATGTACTAGTGATTGATGTGTCTAGTACCTGCATCATTTATTCCAGAAAGGATGCTGAGAGACACTAGGCTATTCAGGGCATGTGCTAAGACAGGCAGTGCAAGTAAACTGGCATATTTTGACTGCTCGATAGCTCTTACAGATTACTCTTGAGAAGCCTTCAGTCTTACTTTCATTAGGATGCATAGGATATCATATCTTAAAGGAAACATTTATATCTTTTAAGCAAGTGAAAATAGACAAGAGCCCTTCTCAGTGTTAGTGTTTCTCGTAACAGGAGCCCATTGGATTTGGAGGTGCAAGTAGTACTGTGGAAGGGCCAAATAAATAAATAAATAAAAGCCTGTCATTGCGGGAGCCAGAGAAGGCAATTCTCATCTACTGCCGTTTTTTTCTGGATAAGTGGTAATTACTTGATATTTTGGTTTTGGCAATAGGAAGTTGGCTGTTCTGTATTTGAAACTGGAGTGCTGTCTTCTGGGTTCAACTATGAACAGGAAGGTTAAACCTCATGTTATTCTGTAATTCTGCTGCATTTTGCTTCTGAAATTCATTGTAGAGGAAGTGTGTACTTTTGAATTTGAACTTGTAGCTGAAATATTTTTGCAATAAGATATGTAAGGTTTAAGTACAAACTTTCTAGTCTCCTTTTGAAAGATTCTCTTGGAATGAAAACATGCATCTTGTTATCAGACCTAAAAACTCAGGGTTTTTTTGCAGACTTTCAACAAGGCCACCTGCCCAGTGGATAAAGGGAAGACAGTGGATTTAGTTTTTCTGGATTTTAGTAAGGCGTTGATACTATCCTTCTTGCTATGTTTCTGGACAAGTTGTCCAGCTGTGGGATGAGCTGGTTTGCGATGAAGAACCAGCTGAGTGACAGGGCTCAAAGAGTTTTGGTGAGGAAGGCTACATCTGGCTAACTGCCAGTAACCAGTGGTGCTTCTCAGGGCTCAGTTCTAGGGCTCTGTTCAGTAATTTATCTGGAGGCAGGAGTGGAATGCACCATTAGTAAGTTTGCTGGTGATACCAAACTGGGATGTGCAGTTGACTCTCTAAAGGGACAAGAGGCCTTATAGAGGGATCTGGATAGATTGAAGCATTGGGCAATCACCAATGGCATGATGTTAAACGAGAACAAATGTTGGACTCTGCAGGTGGAACAGACTAACACTGCAGACATAATAATTGGGAGAGGGGTGGATGGAGAGCAGCCCTGCAGAAAGGGATCTGGGGATGCTGGTTGACAGTAAGCTCTATATGAGCAAACACGTGCCCCTGTCAGCTGACAGGGGAAACTACATCCTGGGGTGCATCAAACATGGCACAATCAGCTGGTCAAGAGAGGGAATTGTCCCACTGTTTCCAGTGGTGCTGTTTCCCCACCTTGAGAGCTGTGTGCAGTGATGAGCCCCACAGTTTAACAAGACTAAAGCAGTTGCATATGACCAGAGGAGGGCAACCAGGCTGGTGGAAGAGCTGGAAGACATGTGCTGTGAGGACTCTAGGTTTGTCTAGCTGGGAGAAAAGGAGGCGTGAGGGGTGACCTCACTGCTCTCTGAAGGTCCCTGAGGAGGGAGATACTTACTCCTTCTCTCTGAGTTCCAGTTATAGGATGCATGGGAATGTTCAAAGCTGCACCAAGGGAGGTATAAATTGGACATCAGGAGGCATTTCTTTACTGAGAGGGTGGTCAAAGACTTAAACAGGCTTCCTGGAGGGGGGTCAGTGTTTAAGAAACATTTGGACAATATTTTTAGTGCCATGCTTTAACTTTTGGTCGGCCCTGAATTGATCAGGCAGTTGTCTAGACAGTCATTGTTATGTCCCTTCCAACTGAACTATTGTATTCTATAACACTCAGGAGATCAAAGATTTTAAGTTACTTTTTCTTAACACTCAGGACACTGCTTTCAGGTTGTAGTTGTGACTGTGTGTGCCCATTTCATAAGTATCTCCAGTATTCTTGCATCTGAGAAAGGTACCAAGAAAGTTTTTGCATCACAAGTAATTAGTTTATCCCTTTTTCAACAGAATTTGTTTGGATCTAGAAAGTGCCAGCTTTGTGATTTTTTTGCATTAACTGCAATCTAGACATTTGCTTTGTCTGTCTTAAGTTACTCTTAGCTCACAATAGCTGCTCACTTTCCATTCTAAGCCATTAAGGAAAAAAGGTAAAGCATATGGTGAGATTAGCAGAATGTTGTCCATATGAATAGCATGTACTGCCTCTTCTTAATTTCATATTTTATTTGTGTTTAAAATAGTTTCTTGTCTGTTAGAATTTCCAGAATGCTTCTCCTAGTGCCAATTGCTTAGCTTCTGCTGTAGTGAAAACAAAGTATGAAAAAACCTTATCTTTCATCACACCTTTACCTTAAAGTTCTAGAATTTTCTTGTATTTAGTGCTTTGAAGTATGCAACTTCTTTCTATGTTGAGGACTAAAGGTCAGATGAAATAAAGGAGCAAAATGAAAAGGCCGTTTTCTTGAGCTGTGTCTTTGTTACTACCCTGAGCTTTAAACAAAAAGCTGGGTACTTTGTTGTGCTAAAGAACTTAAATGTGTGATGCAACAGTCGCTGCTATTTCACAGCATAGTTGAGGGTGGAGGAAATAAACATGCTGATTATTTCTTTTTAGAATATCAGAAGTTGGAGTACTTTGTATTAAGTTGGACTTTATCTCCTTCCCAGTCTAACGGATACATTTACTTCTCAGTTCCAAAAGGAGGTCTGTAATTCACTGGCGTATAGTGGATATGTAATCTAAGACTGGATGCTGCTGTGCATTCTTTAAAGCTGTCCTGATGTGAGAAGGTGAATGCTTTTCCAAGTAGCTTATTTAAGCAAATTGTGTAAGCACACCAGAGTTAAGGACGCAATTTGAAGCTCAGGGTCTCAATATTGTATTTGATACCTCTTACAAGGTGTTTAAAGTGGTGCCTCAGTGTGGGGCAGAGACGTCACTATGCATAGACAGTAGTATAATATATTATACACAGTGTGGTTGCACATATTATAGCAGGATAATATGTTAATAGTATTTTTTAATATTAGCTCTGAAATACCATGCATTGAAGTTCCTGAATGTTGGAAGCACCTTTTCTAGGCACCTAGCGTGGCTTTATAAATTCGGGACTTCCTGAAAGGAAGGCCTTTGAGTTTAGCACTAGAAGCAGATTCTTTGTTTTTATAAGTCCAGTAGCTTTCATGTTGCAGTTTGCTAGTTGCTGAAATTGGCTCTGTCAGCATTCTGTGTACAGTTTGCACAGCGTTTGCTGAGCAACTGCTGATCAGGGTTCTGGATCTTGAGCAAGGCTTGTGCCATGTGTTTGAGTAGTTCTGAAAAGCCAGATGGAATGATTTGTTGTGTGAGGGGCTCGTGTGGGACCCAGGTCCATGCAGGGAGCAGATGCAGTCTATTCATCTGCGATAAGCACTGTGCCTGAATCCTGAAATGTGAGTCACTGCCTCTTCCGTCCGCATTTTGTGAAGCACATGAGGCATTGACTCTACAAGTTCTCTCTCGTTCTGAAGTGTAATTATAAACAGTGTTTTTAGCTTGATAACTACAAAAGACTTCACAAATCATAATAAACACCCGTGACTTGTGTTACATCTTTTCTATAGCTTTGTTGAGTTTCTCTCTGATTTGATCTGCTGTTCTTTATAGATGCATAAAACATATACAGAATATGTAGCAAGACAGGTTTTTTCTCAGTGTAGGGTTTGCTTTTGCATGTATTTTTACCTGGCTCTTCAATTAGTTGCCAAGTGCCTGCATAGCCTTTTTTGTATTCACTACGGAAATTCTGTACAAAACCACAGATGACATTTTTATTGGCCTTAATCATTTCATGTAAACTGTTGACACTTAGAATGTCTGACCTCTGAATTTCGTAAAGCTAAGTGTATACACTTACAATAAATTTTAAAAAAACTTATAGTAAGTATCAATGTAGTGATATTTTAAGGAATAGTTTTCTTACTTTATTGGAGTAGAAAGCAGAGAAAAATGATGCAATTTTAATGTTTTAAAATCCCTTTCAGGCTCAGAAGGCGAAACAGGAAAACCCGAAGATACGGAGTTTTGGATACAAACATAGAAAACATGGAGTTGACCCCATTAGAGCAAGATGATGATGATGATGACGACACAACGCTATTTGATGCCAATCATCCTCGAAGGTTTGTATTTAGAACCTGAATGTACTTCTAGCAATAGAAGTGAAGGAGTATGGGTGATAAGCAGTTTCTCTGAGAAAGCTCACTACTGTGTTTCATATGCATGTAGTTGGAGAAGGGATGTCAAGATCACTTGAATTTTAAATGGGCCAGAATTTAGTGGGCAAGAAGATAAGCACCATTTGCCTTCAACATGTGAGTTCCAGAGAAATGGAGAGGAAGGTAGGATATTTTTGTTACAAATACAGTGTCGTCATTGAAGCTTACATTAAAGTCAACCACTAGCTTTACCTTTCTCTTTTCTTTTTTTTCTTTTTTTCTTTTTTCCATTTTCGAGGCTCCTCAGTTTTTCCTTTGTATATTCCTGTGAGTTCTGCTTCAAGCAGCTTTGCTTCATTCTGCTTTCTCAGTCAGCAGTTAGTTGATGATCCTGCACCAAGTTTTACATTTGGTAGCGATGCATAGAAAGGTTCATAAGTGATTCATAAGTCACTCTCTGAAACTATATGGGTACAGAAAAATTTTGTTTAATTTCCTTTTTGTCTTTAAATTTGGTTATATTTCCTAATTGTCCTTACAATTAAAATTATGATCAATTCAAATTTAAATTTGTGAAATTCAGACTTAAAAGATCAGCACTGTACATGTGAAGATATAGTAATAAAAAATGATGGGATTATCATAGTGAGGACTACTGTCCAGTTTCAGAAGAAATAAGATGATGAATTCTTCCAGTTAGAGCAAGTAATTGATTCACACCGTTTAATGTGAAACCACATTCAAGTCTTAAGCAAAACAATTCAACAAATGGAATGCATGATGTCTCAAATGAATTAAAACTATTGGAGTAAACAGGCACATGTTCTGTGCTTATCAGGAAACAACTCTGAATGCAGCTCTGGAACTTGAAGTGAAAGGTTCGGTCTTTTTTAACTTTGTCTCCTCAGGGGGAATCTTTCAGATTAATTTATTTTGATAAGTCAAAGTCCCACTTTCCATTTTCTCTTCCTCAAATACTAGAAGAAATTAGTTGAGATATCTCCACTTAGTGTTCCTTTGTATTAAAGAATGATATGGCAATTATGGTAACTCTGTGTTACTAGTCTTATTCCAGTATAAATATATATATTATGTAATAAGTAATTATCACATGATACCCAGGAATTCACACAATGTCTTCCTTAAATATTTTAACTTCTGTTGTAGCACAGCATACTTATTAGACTTGGAGGTATTTGATAACCAGTTAATGTGACATTCTTTATAAATGTTTATTTACAGCAGTATCAAGTATCCTTTTAGTAGAGGGTAACCTGGTAATACAGCCAGTCATCATTAACTAACAGTAGTTTGCAGTTATAATTTTCAGACACTGGATTTCTGATTTTTCTTTTTTTCCCTTATACATTTCTAAACACTTCAGTTTGAGGAAGAAAAAGCATAAATCTATTCATGTATTTCATTGGACTAAGTCTTTTGCATGTGCATTGAAGCATAGTAACCAGTCTTTGTGTCACTGCTTAAAGAAGGTTAACCAAAGGGAGTACAATATGCATAAGTAATCAAAGAGTCACTGAGGACACACACTAATGAAAAGGATACTCAGACTTGCAGTAATTCAGGGATACAGGTGGTTGGGGTTTTGAAGGTAGCATAAATATACAGTTAGGTTTGGAGCAACTAATTACGGCTTTAGTAAGTAAAGAACAGTTGCAGTTTCGCTTAACTACAGTCAACAATTAGCCTATTCAGTTCATAAGTTTTATTTCCCTCAAAATTCATACTGAAAGGTGCTATAAAACTATTGCTTTATATATAAAATAGTTGTGTTTTTTTCTATTTCTTCGTAACTTTGTTAATAGACTGTACTAGTGTCCACCCTGCTTTCATTGTTCTCAATTAAAACAATCCATTTTTTTTAAAGATGATGCTCTACAGCACAGTATGCATATGTTAAAATCCCTATAGACTTGTTTTGGGTTAGCTGGTAAGTCTGTATGACTCTTTCCAAGACTGGGCAGAGAAACTGACTTATGCCATAAAATCACCATAGTAGTATTACTATACTGGTGTCCAGATACGGTTACTACTTTGAGTGTAGCTGTTTTCTTTCAGAGTTCCATGAGAAAAAGTCCCTGGTGCCCTCTTTGTAACATAGATACACTTAAATTGTACTCCCAGGGTCATCATCAGCCACATCACTAGTCTCTCTGCTGCTTCAATTTGAGGCAGTTTACCAGAACAGGATGTTTTAGCCACTTTGGTCAATAGCATACTGTAAAGTATCACAGTTTGCAATTCTAAGCTTTGGTTTCTCACAATACAGCTTTACCTACGTGTCATCTCAGGTATAGTATCATAATACCACACTTTTGTTTTTCAAAGTTATATCACACTAGTCTGCAATCCTCATTAAATGACTTTGTGCACAATCTACTTGCTCTGCACTGCAAGGCACAGGGAAAAGCACTCCATTTTTTGTACCATTCTGGCTATGGAATACTACCAAGAATTACCAGAGTTTCAGTAAGAACTCAGGAGCCCTGGAAGTTCCAAAATATATCCAGCATGGTAAATCCCTTTTTTTTTTTTGTTTTCCTTTCTGTAAGTGAACTCTCTCTATTTGAAAGGTTTAAATGAATGGAACTTTATGGCATTTTGCTTCGCAGTAAAATGGTAACTAGGAGTTTCTGCAGGCAAATTTAATAATAAAATGTCACATCTCTGTGGGTTCTTTCATAATGTTTGATCTTCAGAAATGTAGACTAAATTTCCCTTGAAACAGGGCATTTCAGATTAATGCATCTGTTTCTTCTGTTGTAGAGAAGTACGTGCCTTTCAGTGAAAGAACTAATCTTAGAACCAGAGGAGACTGCTTCATGGGAGAAATAAGAAGCAAGAGGGTATGCAAGTGGGGGGGACTAATTTAATTTATGTATATTTTGGCATCCTGAATTTCTTGCAATAAATAATGTATCAATTTGTTGTACCTTTTTGTATATAGAGGATTCAAAATGTACAGCCTACAGTGAGAGAGTGCTAACTGCACTAAAATTGAAAACATACTTGGAAGAGAGATGACTTGTAAAACAGGGTATTTTTTGCTTGTTACAAATCTTGTGTGCCATAAGTGTGGTATACACTTTTTTTCTACAGTAATCTGGAATGGTAAAAGGTTTTTTTTCTGGTACTAAATTTTAAGTAAACAGCCTCTGTGAACTCCTCAGAATTGTTAGAACTTGATTTTAGTTGATGAGATGCTATATTGTTTACAAATAAAAGGCCAAACTACCGCCTTTTGTGTTGAGACTTTTTTAAAACTGATTTAATATGTTTTGTGTAAACTTCAGTGAACAAATAATGTCTACAGTATTCCCAGCATTTAGCATGATACTTCAATGCTACAAATTTTAAGGATAATAATATAACAATGTAAAACACAGTATTGCAACATCTTGCTGTTAAGACTACTGATTGCAACTATTGTGTCAGGTTTTTTGTGAGGTCAGTCTTCAGCTGGTGTGAACAGATGCGGCTTACTGACTTCAGTGTTGCTGGTGTAGTCCACCTGGTGTCAGTATGCAGGCTTGTGGTGAAGTGAAGATAAGCCTTTGCTAAAATACTGTGTATTCTGTAATTCTAAAATGAACAAGTTGAGATCAGAAGCAGCTGTTACAGTGCAATGTGTGATAATACTCACATGACTGTAGTTGGCATCCAGCAGTTACATTTACTTTTTGGCTAGTGCCATAAAATTAATAGAAAAGCTTTAAGCCTGGAAGACAATTTTTTTTAGTGTGTTGCAGTGTCCACAGGAATCCTGATAATGCAGAAAAAAATTTGAATTCCAGTTCATTAGAATTATTGTGTATATTGCTAATGCTGTATATACCTAGTATCAAGGCATAAACTTGTTGTAGCAGTATGGGTAGGGGTGGCTGTTTCCCAGACATTCCTGAGTTACAAACTGCAGGGAGAGATTATTTTTCGTGGTTTTTCAGTCCCTTTAGTGTTAGAACAATATTGGAGTACCTTATTTTCTTTGAGGTCACTTCTACAGTGATGGGATAGAGAGAGAATCTGCTGTAGACTTTAACTCTACCAGCTGGCTCGATATACTGAACTCTCCTTACTTGCTCTAGCAACAGCTGAGGTGAGGTCTGAAGAAATGGATGCCAAATAGCCTTCCAAGACAATTTTCATCTACAGTTGCCCATGTGCTGCACAGAGCTGGGAAATATATTGTATGTACAATTAATACAAGACAAATAATTATGAAATATGTGACTGAGTATGGAAACTTTTACTCCCATTTGAATCAAGGTATCTGTCAGATAGTGAAGAATAGGAGCTGATCTGCTGAAGTAAAGCTCCTTACAGATATGAGATAGCCCAAGTTTAATGGGAAGTAAATTGGGTGAGAGGCTAGATTTCTTCAATAACTTAAATTTCTAGAGACAAAATATGGAATGTGAAGAATAGTCTTGGGAGACTGGAAGAAAAAGTGTTGTTAAAAGAAATTTTTACAGTATTAAAGCTATCATGATATATATTATCATTCATTAGGGCTTCATGCCTTTTTTTTTCTTAATTAGTGCAATTTGAGACACAGTTTGTACAGGGATATATAGTTGCTGATCAAATCTGAATGTATTAGTTCAGCACATTGATAGCATAATGGAGTATGCAACCTGCCTGAGGTGCTATGAATAGGTCTGAGTATAAGAAATCCAAGAGGCAGAAGAGGCAGAAAGCATTTTTATTTCCCTTGCTGACCAGTAAGAGTCAGGAAAGGACTCTAATATATAAGCCAGCTTAAGGACTCAGATCTCAAAAAAACCCAGTATGGCTGGACTGCTTCATAGTTTTAGAGTAGACTGCTGTTTGTTACAGATGTCTTGTTTCTTGGTGCTGCCCATGATGTTATTCCAAATTGTTAACTGTTATACCCCTGCAGAATTATCCAGCTCTCTGGAGTGCTGTTCTCTGATGAGATTTTTGTGTGATTTTTCTCTGACCACAATTGCTCATCTATTCCAAGTGGCTTGCACTGTGTTTAGCTTAAATTTTGAAACATTCTTATTTTAAGACACAGTAAAATGAGAAGATTTGTTACAGACATTATCAGGATGGATGGATAAGTTCAAGATTTTATTAAGAGATACAAATGAGGGTCTTAAATTACAAAATCTTTTGAAGGTGATATACTGCTTTCTTCAGCTGGAAGAGCCAGAAGGCTTATGCTTTTGACATAAGCCTTTCAGATGCCTATGACAGTATGCTTTGCACAAAATGCAGTATGTATGTTTTTATAGATGACCTGGACACAGGAATCAAATGTACATTAAGTAAATTCACTGATGATTCTAAACTGGGAGTAGCTGTGGACTTTCTTAAGGGTAGAGAGACATTACAGGGAGATATGATTAGACTACAAAGCTGGATGATCACCAGACATACGAAATTTAACAAAGAGCAAGTGATAGATTGTCCACCTGGGATGAGGTAATTAAGCATACAGATTGAGGTGCAGAAGGCTGGAGAGCAGCCTTTCAGAAAGACAGCTAGGGATTTGGGTTGATGACAAGTTAACATGAGTTAGTTGTGTGCCTGGAAGCCAGGAGGGCCACCCATATCCTGGGCTGTATCAGGGACAGCATCACCAGCTGGTCAAGAGAGCGGATTGTCCAGCTCTGTTCTGAGCACCACAGTATGAGAAGGACAGCGAACTACTGCAGCATGTCCAGAGAAAGGCAACCACGGTGGTGAAAGGTCTTGAGGGCAAGATTTACAAGAAGCAGCTGAGGTGACTTGGTCTGTTCAGCTTGGAGAAGGGAAGGCAACAGGGAAGAGGTCGTCAGAGAGAACAGCATCTCCCACATGACCTGTGATAGGACATAAGGGAAGGGAATGAAGCTGCATCAGAGGAAGTTCAAATTGGACATAAAACACAGTCTGAGTTCAAAAGCTATGCCAGAGATTCTTTTGCTATTTATTGTAAATGGGCAGTTTATTGATTTTCTTTCCTAGGCCTCACTCTGTTCATAATGGATTCAGAAAACCTGATCCATGAAGACAGAGGATGAAACAGTACACATTCTCACCAAGGCTTTTCATTGTTCATGTTTTAAAGAAAAGTCAGTGCCTATTCAACAGCTATCCAGCTGGATCATGCATGGTAGAAAGAACGACTCACTTCTGACAAACTCTTTATTTCTTCCACATCTTTTTATTTTAAAAAAATAAAGTCACCCAGCAAAAATGCTTGTAAATAAGGTAAATGGCATTTATAAGGAATCTTTATGGTACTCCCAGGTTTAGGGATTTTAGACTTACACAGACTTTTGCAAGAGATTACTTTATTCAAAGGACTGTATGCCATGACTGTTTTGGAACTTGGGTGATTCCACAGGGGAAGTGCACTATGTTTGCACTGAACTTATTTTTTCAAGCTGCCTTGGCCACTGTCCCAAAAGATGTGTGACTATGTGGATTTTTCAGCAGACCAAATGCAGTTCTTACTCTGTGCTCTAAGAGAGTCCAAAGGCCCCTCATCTTGGTAAACACAGAAAACACAGTCTTGTGAAGATACACATTAAACCTACTGATCAAAGCAGAAACAAATGTACCAACATTGCTGTGTCATTTCTGAAAGCTGGTCTTGCACTTCCAAGTTTGAAGATTGCTCAGATAGGTCATGAAATCTAATTCAAAGTTTAACTGTCCTTTCCAACAGACTAGTTTTTAATTTTTTTTTCCTGATGTGTAATCTAAGTCTTGTTTTTAGTAATTTTAAGCCTTTAACATGTAAGCTACAGCAAATGGTGAAAAGAGCTTTTTTCTGTTGCGGATCTGACCTTTGTTTTGAGATCATTATATTCCCTCTCCATCTTGTCTGAGCAAAGCACCTTCAGTTTCTTTCCTCACATGTCAATTTAATGTGCAAGCTTACTTAGTATGCCTTCAAATCCTGCATCCAAGTCATTTATGAGGATGTTGAAGAACACTGGCCCTAGAATGGAGCCTTGTGGAACCACACTAGTTACTAGTCAGCAGCCTGATGTAACCCCATTCACTATAACCCTTTGTGCCTGACCCGTCAGCCAGTTGCTCCCTATCACACAATGTGTATATCCATCTGTGAGAGACAGTATTGAAAGCTTTACTGAAATCCAAAAAGATGAATACATCAATTGGCTTCCCTTGGTCAACAAGGTGGGTTACCTTGTCATAAAAGGAAATCAGATTTGACAAGCAGGACTTTCCCCTCATGAACCTGTGCCAGCTGTGACCGGTGACTGTGACAGCTGATTCTACCCCTGTCTTATCAGAGGCGAACTTAAGCCTGAGGCCTCATGGGGGGTTCGACCTTGAGAGGCGGGGGCTGTGCTCTTGAAGACAGAGCTAGACGTAAACAGGACATGGAATGGGGAACTTAGCTGATTAAAAGAGGATGTGAGGGGCTGCAGATATTGCAGAGTGTATAAACCTAGGATTTGCGTGCTTGTATGCTTTGGACCAATAATATGAAGGTATTGTTCATGTGTTATCTGCTATGCTCCAATAACATGAACACAAGATGCACGTGATTGAATTAAACACAGTATATATGTAACACAGCCAAAACAATAAACATCTCCGCTTGCACCTTGTTTGTGGAGTCCGTGCCTCAATCCGCTACAAATGGTGCGTCATGTGAGGAGTGGGTGCGAACGGAGAAGTAGTGTTGCTGAAAGCAAGCCACTGTCAGTCGACTCAATCACCAGTAAATCAGGTGAGCAGCAGGTAACCACAATGGGAAATAAGTTAACCACAGAAGACCAATCAGTCTTCACTTTAGTGCCTTCCCTTTTAAACAAGCATGGAGAAAAGCTTGAAACACATGCTCTCCAGAGCCTCCTGAGATGGTTACAATGGGAGGTCATGGGTGTCACGCCTAACACCATCTTTTCCCCTTCTATTTGGGATCAGGTGGGGATAAAATTATGGGACCAAGCTACACTGGGGATAAGGTTGCTGCGGAACTCTTAAGCCCCTGGTGGATGCTATATGAGATCATGAAGAAGCATGATCTTGCAACTTTGCCATGTGCTTCACGGGCCCCCCCACTCCACCTGCTCCTAGTGGGTTCTCCACTT
>NW_008651996.1:12992-14473 GCF_000695815.1 Acanthisitta chloris
ATGGCTTCATTGGCACTTGCTTGGCTCGCTGCCTCTGCCCAGGAGGAAGGGTTAACACAGGTGGACAATATTTATAACCACCCCTTCTCCCCGGAATCAGAGGATCCTCTAGATCCTGGACCTGTGGATCCATCAAAAGAACCTGATTTCTTTCCCCTGGATCCACGTGACCGTGCAAAAAGTGGAACGGGGAGAATTGTCAGTGAACACTGGGATCAGATCTGGTGGGAGGCATTCCAAGCGGGGCATGTGGTCTTCCCTGTTCCCCTGCACCCCGGGAATAGCATATAACCCCGTTTGGTTATATGCTATTGAAAGATCTCTGAAAGGTGGTGGCCGAAAGGGGATTGGGTGCTCCTTAGATGCTCAATTTGTTAAGAAGTTTGCATTCCAATTATATTTTAACCCCATATGTCTATAATATGCTTGCCGATGTTGTGCTTTCCACCTCCCAACACATATTGTGGTCTGCCAACTTCTGGAGGAACTGTGAGAAATGTTTATTTTTCTACTTACTGCTCCTGGCGAAAGATCCCTGGAGATGAGTGACTCTTAAAATGATGATGGGTGAGGTGTAATGGGCAGACCCCACGCAGCAGGTGGTGCTTCCCAGGGACACTCTGAGGGACGTGGCGTGTGTGTCTCTAGAGGCAATTAAGTTTGCTGAAAGCTGGCAAATCCTCTCAGGCGCTTGCACAGATACGGCAAAAACCTGATGAACCTTTTATGTCTTTTTTTTTAGACCGCCTCACAAAGGCATTAACTAAACAAGTAGAAGATGAATACGCCCCAGGTGTTATGTTACAGAAATTGGATGTTTCTAATGCTAACGTAGATTGCCAAAAGATACTTACTGCCTTGGGTCCACAAACCACTCTGGCAGACATGATGGAAGCCTGTAATCATGTGGGCTCTATTCAGCATAAACATGAAGCCATGGCAGCGGCTTTTGCTGCAGTGTCCACACCATCCTGGACTTGTTTTGACTGTGGGAAACAGGGCCATTTTATCAAACAGTGCCCCAATAAAAATGCGCCACCTTAAACTCCTGGACTCCGTCCTCGGTGCAAAAAAGGAGTGGCACTGTGACAATCAGTGCTGTTCTAAGTTTGACTCCACTGGGAATATGTTGCAGGGAAACGGTTGGAAGAGAGCATTGCAAGGGTGCGCGATGACACAAAGGCCCCTGAATCCGAGGGCCTGGGCATTTCAAGCCTCAGCACCACAACCCTCGGGAGTGCCAGACTGGACCTGGCAACCGCAGGACCATATGTCCTGACGGACACATCAGTCCATCTGTTACAAACTAATGTTTATGGACCTATAGGGAATGGACTGGCAGGGCTGAGGTTTAACAAGACCAAGTGCCGGGTCCTGCACTTTGGCCATACCAATCCCACGCAGTGCTACAGTCTGGGGACAGAGCAGCTGGAGAGCAGCCAGGCAGAAAGGGACCTGGGAGTTTGGATAGATAGAAAGCC
>NW_008651996.1:14662-38588 GCF_000695815.1 Acanthisitta chloris
AGTCCATCCGATACGAACTGATGTTTATGGACCAATAGGGAATGGACTGGCAACCCTGCTAATTGGTCGGTCTTCAACAATGATGCAGGGACTTTTTGTGCTACCTGGCCTGCTAGATGCTGATTATACAGGTGAAATAAGAATCATGGCCTGGACACCTACTCCGCCATGTACCATCCCCTCAGGCACATATCTTGCACAGTTTGTTTTAGTCCACAGCATCCAGCATCATCATCCTGATGGAAAGGTACCCCCAGAGTAAACCAGAGTTTTGGCTCTACAGGGATGCCTGAAATCTACTGGTCACAGGCTATTTCTTTTCGTTGGCCCCTGCTAACCTGCAGACTGCAATCAATTAACAGTATGGTTGCCTTGTCTGGGCTAGTGGACGCTGGTGCTGATGTAACAGTTACCTCTCAATCGTTGTGACCTGCTGCATGGTCTTTGGCACTGGTGCCAACCCAGTTGCAGGGCGTAGCAGATTCAACAGCTCCCTTACAAAGCAGTACCCATGTTCAGGTCCATGGCCCTGAGGCCCAAAAAGCCACCATTAAACCCTTTGTGCTTAATTGTCTGATTACACTATGGGGGCATGATTGTTTGAGCCAGTGGGTCTTAACCCTTCAAACACATTTTGTGTAGGGGCCACTCAGGCGCAAGCTACCCTAAAACTCACTTGGAAGTCAGAGGACCCTCTTTGGGTGGACCAGTGGCCCCTCTCAAGTAGAGAAATTGCACCACCTTCAGAACTTAGTACAGGAGCAGTTGGAGGTAGGACATATTGTCCCCTCTACTGGCCCATACACTAGCCCAGTATTTGTTATCAAAAAGAGGAGTGGAAAATGGTGTTTATTACATAATTTGTGAAAAATTAATAACATTATGGAAGACATGGGGCACTACACTCTGGTATGCCATCACCAACCATGATACCTGCTGAATGGCAGTTAATAGTGGTCGATTTAAAAACCTGGGTTTTTTTGCAATACCACTGAGGATGCTTCCAAATTTGCATTTTCTGTACCTTCAATAAATCTTAGTGAACCAATGCAGTGTTACCACTGGGTTGTATTGCCACAAGGCACGAAAAATAGCCCTACTATTTGCCAATGGTTTGTTGCATGAGCCTTAGCAGCCCCAAGACGGTCATGCCCTGAGGCTGTTATATATCATTATATGGACAATATATTGATTGCCAGCCCATCGGCAAATCACTTGACACAAGCCTATGAGGCTGTCATCTGAGCTGTGCAGGCAACAGGTTTAATTGTCTTCCATGAGAAAGTGAAAAAAATGTCACGATGGAATTATTTGGGTTAGAGAATCACAGAACAAAGAATACTGCTTCAGACATTAAGACTGATTCCTCATATATCTACACTGAATGATGTCCCATGACTGCTCAGATCCATAAATTTGGTCCGGCTGTCGTTAGAGATTGACAATAAGACTTTATAGCCTTTGTTTGCATTGTTAAAAAGGAGCACTGACTTGTCATCTCCTCAGCAATTAACACTGGAAGCCCAAACATCCTTGGACGAGGTGACTGATTCAGACCTGTCAAGCATCCCGGGTGTTTTTGCAGCTTCCGATTTACTATGCAATTTTAAGAGAACAGCAATATCAACCCCATGGATTGATTTTTTCAATGGAATACTCTGTTTACTAATCCCTTAATAATCCTTGAGTGGATTTTTCTAGCCTACCAACAGGCAAAACCAGTAACAACTTATCCAGAACTGCTTGTCACATTGCAAAGCAAAGGACGACATTGCTTATTGATATTAAGTGGCCACCAGTTTGATGTGATATTATTGCCTGTAACTAAAACAATGCTGCGTGATCTGTTTTCATTTTCCACAAGTTTTCAAATAGCTATGGATGGGTTTTCAGGACAAGTGTCGCCTCACCCTCCAAGGCACAAGTTGTTGTTGCCTTTGCTTACATTAACTTCATCTACTCTGTGGTCTGAACAACCTTTAGCAGCCCTGATGCTTTTTATGGATGGCTCAGGGCAATCAGGAAAATTGGTTATTATGTGGTTTGATGAAAAAAGTGGGAATGGGCTCACGATATAGCATGGGTTAGCGGCTCCCCTCAAGTTATGGAGCTCTGTGCTGTAGTCCAAGTTTTTGCTCAATGGTTGGAACCTATCAATGTGGTGACTGACTCTCCCTATGTTGTGGGTGTGGTGTCACGGTTGGAAAATGCATATCTTAAGGAAACTGCTAATGGTCAGATTGACGCCTGCCTGGTACAGCTATTGGCATTGTTAAATAGCTGAAGGCAACCGTATTTTGTGACCCACATATGGGCCCGTACTAAGTTGCCAGGTTTCCCCTTTGAAGGTAATCGATGGGCTGATGCCCTGGCAATGAACAACACTAATACCAGATAAATTTCAACAGGCTTGCATATCTCATGATTTTCTCCACCAGAGTGCCCAAGCACTGGTGAAATCCTTTTCTATTACTCATGAACAAGCATAGATGATTTTACACGCATGTGCCGATTGTCAAAAGTTTCGGGAGCAGGGCTTCCAGTTGAGGTGAATCCCTGGGGTCTATCACCCCTACAACTGTTGCAGACATATGTCACATATGTGCCACAATTTGGCAGGTTAAAGTATGTTCACGTGTCTGTTGGTACATTTTCCAACGCCATGAATGAGTCTGGGGAAAAGGCATCAGATGTTATTGCCCACTCTACAGCTGCTTTTGCTTTTCTAGGTGTACCTAGAAAATACTGGGGTGAAAATAGAAAATGGATTTGCGTATGTTTCTACATGGGTTGCAAATTTTGTCCTTCTGAGGAATAGAACATAGCACTGGCACTGCACATAATCCCACAGGTCAAGCTATTATTGAAAGAACCCATGCCACATTAAAGTGACAGATAGAGCAGAAACTTGCCTCCCACCTACCACCTGCACAAACCCTCTTCAAGGCTTTATATGTTCTAATTTTTTTAATATACCGTCAGGCTGTCATGAGCCTCCCATGGTTCTACATTTTATACTGCCAACTACACCACGTGTACAAAAGGCCAAGATTTTAACTAAGGAAATAGACTCCCCATAGTGGATAGGGCCTTTTGACTTACTTGGAGAAGAGGTTATGCTTGTGACTCCACAGATTCTGGTCCTCAGTGGTTTCTGGCATGATGGATGAAGCCCTGTTGCTTGTTGGGAGAGGACACAGTGACACCACCTGGGCAAGACAACACTGCCACTTGATACGTCTGAAACAGTGCACTGAGTGAATCTGCTTCGCTGGTTTGGATTAATGGCACCTCTTAACACTTTGTGGAAATATCAACACAGTGTATTTGGGGAATCCCTTTCACAGGTTGCAGGAGGTTATCATACCGGTACAGGACAGCTATTAGCTCTCGATTAGCAACATCACAGCCCATTCCAGGGTAGTGATCACGATCCTCCGTATATTCCCTGTTTTGTCTGTTGCTCAATAAGGCATCCTTCATGGGTTTTATGTAAATGTCAAACCTGCCCTCAGCGGTGGTATTGTATAGTCCATCGTCGAAAGGTTCCGTACCCATGCTGTGATCCTTCACAGAGAAGTGCTGGTAGTGCAGTGACTCCACCTGGTCCTCAGTGGTTTCTGGCATGATGGATGAAGCCCTGTTGCTTGTTGGGAGAGGACACAGTGACACCACCTGGGCAAGACAACACTGCCACTTGATACGTCTGAAACAGTGCACTGAGTGAATCTGCTTCGCTGGTTTGGATTAATGGCACCTCTTAACACTTTGTGGAAATATCAACACAGTGTATTTGGGGAATCCCTTTCACAGGTTGCAGGAGGTTATCATACCGGTACAGGACAGCTATTAGCTCTCGATTAGCAACATCACAGCCCATTCCAGGGTAGTGATCACGATCCTCCGTATATTCCCTGTTTTGTCTGTTGCTCAATAAGGCATCCTTCATGGGTTTTATGTAAATGTCAAACCTGCCCTCAGCGGTGGTATTGTATAGTCCATCGTCGAAAGGTTCCGTACCCATGCTGTGATCCTTCACAGAGAAGTGCTGGTAGTGCAAATATTGTCACACTTTTGTGTGAGAGGGAGAAGCTTGTGCCTGAATGGTGGGACATGCTAGAACACCAATGGAACATGCCAATGGTGCTTTTGGTGGAAGCTTGAGCGAAGGCAATCTGGTCAGTTGGTGGTATAATATTTGGGTTATGGTGCCTCCCCAGTGTTGCTATTTTGCCTCCAATTCCTGTGGAAAATGTTTGGCTTACGCTAGCATCAGCATTGAATCAATCAGCCTTGTGTTTATCTATGGTCACACCACAATCCCCTTTTTATACATGGTTGGTAGGGCTCCCTGTTGATCCTCCTTTACTTGTTATAGAGGCATGGGGTCGCAATAGATGCCTTAATAGGAGCTTAATGATGGAAGACTGCCTAGATGATTTAGATACTTGGGATGATACAGTACCTGTGGCATTACCTCCACAGGAAGTGGAAGTTTTAGGGTCCATATGAGCTGCTGCATGCATTTATTTTAATTATGCAAGAAAGTGCAAAAGGTCTAATATGACCCAGAGTTTGTCCTCATGGGAGTTAGCGTATCAAAATGCCTCTGTGTGGTGCAATGACACTATTTTGGATTATGACAACAAAACCTATGAGGCACCATTTGATAGCTACCCTCGCAAATTACCTACAGGAGTATTTTTAATTTGTGGCCACCACGCATGGCTGGGGCTTCCTGCCAAAGCCATATGTGGTCCTTGTACTGTAGGGCACCTTACCATGCTTACACCCAATTTAATTATGATAATGAATCATACTCAAGCAAAATGGATTAACAGAAGCCTGCATGTCTTTAGCTCTGACTGGGACCCGAATGTGGATTTTTGGGCCCCTCCGATTGTTATAGCAACTTCCCTTTTTATGGCTGGTGCTTCTGCAGCAAAAGCCCGTGCTACGCTGAGTAAATTAGGCTGCTGGTTCGGCAAACAACCCAATGCCACGTTGCTTGTATTATCTGGCCTTTTATCTGTTGTACAGTCAGTATGGCACACTACTTTACAAAATCACACTGCAATAGATCTTTTGCTTGTAGCACATTGACCATGGTTGTGAGGATTTTGATGGTATGTGTTGTGTGAATCTATCTGATCTTTCTGAATCAATTCATGCCAGCATTCAGAAATTAAGTGAAAATGTGGACCACCTTAGGCTGAATAATGGTGGTGATTGGTTGAATGCTTTATTACATGGTTGGGGTTTGATGGGCTGACTAATGAGCTTAGTAAAATGGTGGTTTATTTTTGTGCATACCATGTATTATGCAGTGTTTGCAGCAGCTTATAATTTCTTCTATTAAATGAATTATGATTGTTGAACAGAAAGGGGGAATTGTGGCAGCTGATTCTACCCTGCCTTATCAGCGGCAAACTTAAGCCTGAGGCCTCATGGGGGGTAAACAGGACATAGAATGGGGAACTTAGCTGGTTAAAAGAGGATGTGAGGGGCTACAGATTTTGCAAAGTGTATAAACTTAGGATTCGTGTGTTTGTATGCTTTGGACCAATAATATGAAGGTATTGTTCACGTTCTCTGTTATGCTCCAATAACATGAACAGAAGATGCGCGTGATTGAATTAAACACAGTATATATGTAACACAGCCAAAACAATAAATGTCTCCGCTTGCACCTTGCTTGTGGAGTCCATGGCTCAATCCACTACAGGTGACTGCATTGTGCTTCAGGTGTTTTTCTAAAACTTACAGAATAATCTCCATAATTTTACTAGGCACTGAAGTGAGATTGACAGGCCTGTAGTTAGCAGGGTCATCCCTCTTGCTCTTCTTGAAAATTGGGATGTTTGCCAGTTCTGAGTCAACTGGAACCTTCTGTGATTCTATGTTTTTGTGATTTGGCCTTGTGCAACCTGATCTGGGAGGAGGTGTCCCTGCTAATGGCAGGGAGGGTTGGGACTAGATGATCTGTAAGGTCCATTCCAACCCTTTAGTTCTATGATTCTATGATTCTATGGTGATGGAAACTGGTATAGAGGTTGTTGCAGGTATCATGTTTGTGGCATTAAGATATGAAGGTTATTTCCCTTCCTCCCATACCCATATATGTTACCATCTCTTTAATTTTAGCACTTTAAATAACTTTTATTGATTAAGAGCTTTAGATTTTGTAGCAGCTGTGAAACCATTTGATACTAGAATAAACATGCAGAAAATAAGGTTCTGAATTAAATATGAGTAACTGCCCATCTGCTTTGTATCTGCAACAGTATGGATGGTGGTTCTAGAGCTTTGTTCAGTCCAAACTGGGAAAGGATGGCATTCATTTACCCAGAGGTGCTGTAAAATCAGGACTTATTTGCCTGAGCAGCTGTGGTGCTTCTGGTTCCAATGATACATGTTTTCCACTCTCATAATGTGAAATATGTGAGCTCCAGTGTGCAATATTGATTTATATAAAGTGTTCATAGTCTTTTGGATGCAAATATTAGAGAGTCATTAAGATTTTAATTGATTACCTTGGCAACTCCAGCTGTCCTTGAGAAAAATTAATCTAGGACTTTAGCCAAACAGCTCTTCCAAAAAAAAAGGAAAAATTGTGATTGAAGAGTCAGGACATCTAGCTAGCTGGGTAATGTTACTGTCATGACTGTTCTGCTGTCTCAGCTGTGCTTTCAAATGCTAAGAGTGTTAATGGTCACTATAGTAAAATAACTGTGCTCAGCACAAGTCTCTCAAAGTGTGAGACTTGCCTTGAATATGAAATTTCAGAGCAAAATCCTGTTGAAATATGTAGGATTGTCTTTTGTTTATTTTTTTCACAGCAAACACAAGTCTAGTGTTGGGCAGCATATGTGCCATTCTCCTGTGAGCAAAAGCAAGGCAAGGCTACTGTGAATATATTTTATTTAGCAAAGTTAAATCTGTGGTTTCTTAAAATCTGTTTCTAGTTAAATGACAAATTGATAATAGTTTATATTTTCAGAATTCAGTTTAAATATTTTGTTCAGAGGATATTTAAAGTCTCAGACTGACAATGGACTACAACCTTGTATGTAGAGTAAGCTATATAAACTTGTCTATGCTTCAGAGTGAAGTTAGAGCTCTAACAGTGGAAAGAAGAGAGCACATTCTTTGTACAAATTTAGCCCTCGGATTAACAAGACCATTTTGGCTTGTTAGTAGACTGACCTATTTTGACTGCTGTTCCTTGCACCAACAATGTCCTTTGCACTCTTCTAAGTCATATCTTGTTGACATCAATCCTAGAAATATTAATGGTAAACTTGTCAGGGACTCTGTGACCATGTACTGAAATACAACATCTCCTTAAAAAATTCTGCAGCAACGCCTACAAGGTGTGTATATGTCTCTTTTCTCCCTAGCTGGCAATCAGGAATCTAGTACCTATGGTGTTATTTAATGTCAATAAGACTGAAATATATGTGCTATAAGAACTTTACTAGCATGGCAAAGTAATATTTTCTGATTTCTTATACCAGCTTGAAGTTAACAAAATAAACCAACTCCAGCAAGAATTTTGCAGGACTGTTGATGTTTGTGGGAAGAAGATGACAGTTTCTCTTGTCTAATGCAGAAATATAGGAGTAAAGCCAATGTTCAGCCTGTATTGCCTCAGTCAGAAAAGAGGTATTCTGTTACCAACAATGGTGAAAAGAGAAGGGCTCACAAGATTTTATACTAAGGATATTTCTGAATAATGTCACTGATACATCTGGCATAGCTGTGTGGCAGCAGTTGTCCTATCATCACTGACAAAGCATCCATTCACTGATGTTACCAGCCAAAGCCAAATGCTCACTTTGTTGTGGTTTCTGCCAAATAGTTAGATGTTCCTTCCAGACTATACTACCTAGCACTCAATTGCTAGCTTCTTGGCTAAGCTGGCTGGTAGCCCAAGCCTCTTTTATTAATTTATTTCTTCTAATCTGTCGGTTGTCAGTCAGTATGGACTTTTCAGCATCAGCTCCCAAACAGAACTCTTATCAGCCTGACTTCCTCTTCTTTATCAGCCAAGCACTCTAGAAACGTGTTTGATTTCGGATTCTTTGTGGGTTTTTTTTCCAAATCATTTGGCCAGTGTAAACTGGAAGTGGGCCCATCCAGTCAGGCAGGGAAGCTGTTGTGAAGAAGGACTGGGTCTTAAAAGAAGGCAAGCTCCGTGAACTGATCCTAGTAACCCAACAGGGCATTACCCTTCACTGTATAAACCGCTGTCAATGGAGCATGGATGAAGTACTGCCAACATGTTTCTTCACCTTTAATTGTGAATTTATGTACACTTTTGGCACCTGAGAAAGCAACAAAGTAGTTGCATGTTACAACATATGGGCTTCCCGTCTTGGAAAGTGTCTCATTTTCTCTGTCCGTAAGATGTAAATGGTACCTCTTATGTTACTTATTTTGCTGTTATCTTCTCAAGGAAGAGAGTCTGTCCCCCAATCACTTGAAGGAGTATGAAATTGAGTGAAGTGATGTGGAATATGAAAAGGCCTTTGAGGAGATATGAAATGAATGGAAAGGAGAACCTTCTTGCATAGGTGTTGTTCAGAGGTGGTGTTAGGACATAATGAATATATGAAGCAAGTGATTGCATTTTGTTGGACTATAAACTATTCCATGTCCTGCTTTCTTCCTCCTTTCCTCCCTCATCCTCTGATTTCCTCCCTCTTTCAACAAATCCACCTTTTTCCATTGTGTAATAACTGCTGAAAAGGAGACATATCCTTCCTATGAGATGCTCTTCTAAGGAGAACCACTGTCCAGAGACAAAGTGAACCTGCGAGGCATCAGGTTATATGGGTTTGCTATTCCTCATGTGAATTAAAAATGTGTGGCAGATCATGATAATCCTGCTAGTGCAGAAGGCAAAGTCAGTCTGTATGGGGATGCCTGAAGGCCCAGTTCATGGCTACCTGGCAGAAGCTATGGACCCAGTATTTTCAATAGCTTTGGTAAGTGTACAGAGCAGTGTTAATCACTGGAGGAAAACAGGTAAGGCTCTGTGTTGCTGACAATGTTGTAGTCGATGCCACATATTTGGAATAGGTGCCAGCTTTTCACAGGAGACAGCTGCTGGAGTTCTGATACGGATACACATCAATGTTGTTTACAGCCAGTAGACTTAATGTGAGTGTGCATGAATCAGTTCTGCTAAGACACTGCTGCCATCTCGCTCTATTCTTTTGACTGAGGATGCAGGCTGCCTGTGTTAGTCACTGGATTTCTCTTCTATGGGCTGGCAGTAGCTGATATATGTCCTGAATTCTGTGGCACTTACACTGAATATTTGAGGTGATGCCATAGATCTTCATTGTAACTACATTAACTGCACAGCACTGAACTGTTGTGTGGCTTGTCCCTTGAAGTTTAGTGTCACCTGCTTCAGAATTGCAACAAAAGCCCAGAAAATGTGGATTGCTGTACTGAACAGAGCACCATATCCAAGAACTGGCTCAGGAATGTAGCTTCCTGTGCCCAGAAAGGTATGAGTACAGAAGTTGAAAGGGGCAGCCTGTATACACATAACTTTTTAACCATGGTGTATGTAGGCTCAAAAACTACCAACATCTCTAAACTACTCAGACAACATCTTACTCTTTTTTTTTTCCGAACCAAGTTGTTGCAGACTGAGTGACTGCCTGTCTCGTGCTTTACTAGATGTCTTTTGAAGTTCTACTTGGTAAAAGCTCTATCTCATCTACCTCCACCTTGTCAGTCATAAGCTGGTGCACCATACTGGCTCAGTGAGGTTTGCGTGGACAGTGAAGGTAAATGGCAGACAGAGCTTAAAAAAGCATATGATAGATGGGAGAGGAGTTGAGTTGGTAGTGAGAAGATGCCCAGAACAGACTTGCCAAACAGAGCAAATCTTGTAAGTTTTGCCTTAGGTCCTGCCTTCTTCATGTTTTAAATCTTTATTTAGTGGTCCCTCTCTGATCTATTAGAGTAGGCATGAGTGAAGATATATTGATATCTTTTCATGTGGCAATGTTTTGTGCATATGGATGAAACTGTGTAGCCTAAATAGTGTGGCATCTGATCAAGCCAATCAGGCATGGGCAAACACAATTGTGTGAGTCATTGTCTCATATTTGGGACAGATAGTTTTCCAAGTTGAATGCATGTCTGTAACTAAGCTCATTTTCCATAGACGTCAGTTCAGACTGGTGAGAGATAATAACGTTTTCATTTCAGATCTTGATAGATGTGAAGGAGCAGTCCAGGCATGATGGTTATATCTCATTACAATGTGTTTAATTCCCTCTTTAAGAGCTCTAATTGAGGTAGATCCTTCTGCATTCGCAACACTGTACTAAAAGGAGAAGCAGCTTATTTACAAGCTATGTACATGTTTAACTCTAGAATAACTGCACTACTCACAACTCTGTCAGTTTGTCTGGAAAAATCAGCTATACCAGGCTACTGGAAAGCCATTCCCTGTGCAATGTGTGCAGGCAGACACCATACCATGTTCATGTCAATAAATTATGTATTACTTAGTAGTACTAAGGAAAACTTGACAGACCATAGAGTTCTGTCTTACCCTGAAGTAGATGGATTTAAATGATCTATTTAAGGGTTAGGGTTAGGTCTAGGGATAGGGTTTAGGGTTAAGGGTAGGGACACGGTTAGGGTTAAGGGTTAGGGTTAGTGTTAATTTTAGGGTTAGGTTTAGGTTTAGGTATTTATGTTAGGACTAGGGTTAGGGCTGGCTTTGGTTTTAGGGTTAGGTTTAGGACCTCTGATAGGCTTAGAGTTAGGGTTAGGTTTGGTGTTACAATTAGGGTTTAGGATTAGGGATTAGTGTTAGGGTTAGGGGATGTGGTCAGGATTAGTGATAGGGCTACATTTAGAGTTAGGGGTTGGCGTTAGTGTTAGGGTTAAAGTTAGGGTTAGCATTAGGGATTAGGTTTTAGGGTTAGGGCTAGGATTAGGGTTAGGTTTAGGGCCCCAGTTAGTTTTAGGGTTAGGGTTGCTATTAGGGTTAGGCTTAGAGTTATGGTTTAGGGGTTAGGGTTAGTTTTAGTGTTAGGGTTAGGGTTAGTACTGGGGTTAGATTTTAGGGTTAGTGTTAGGTTTAGTTTAAGGGGTTTGGGTTAGGACTAGTGGTAGTGCTGCAGTTATTGTTCCTGTTCAGGTTAGGGTTATGTTTAGTGTTAAATTTAGGGTTTAGGATTAGGAGTTTCGAGTTATGATTAGCATTACGGTTAGGGTTCCAGTCAGGCTTAGGGATAAGCTTTAGTGTTATGGTTATAGTTTGGGTTAGGCATTAAGGTTAGTGTTAGGGTTAGGATTAAGATTAGAGTTAGGGTTTAGGGGTTAGGGTAAGTGTTAGGGTCACCATTAGGTTAGGGCTAGTATATTCAAGATTTCCTTGAATTAATCTTTTCCTTCCTTTTATTGTAATTGTTTAACTCTCAAGCAGAACAAACAGGGGATTTCCCCTTCATTTTAAAAATTATTCTTTGATCTCCTGTTATTCTGATATGTAATACTGTAGGAATTTTAGGGATTATCCTTAGTAATTTCCTTGGCCACAAGTTTGCAGCACTGTCAAGCCCAATGCTCCCTATTTAATTGGGTCCTGAAGTGAGGAATGAGGAGCACCAAACCCTCTGAAGAGTCGTAAATGCAACAGCAGGACTCTCCAAAGCTCCTTCATTTATGTATTTGGAGATTCAGTTCTCAGGCAGAATGCAAATTCTGGTTTCAGGTGTGTTAATAAGTGGTGGCTACAACATGACTTCAGCGCCCCAAAACAAATACGAAAGTGTCAGGAAATCAGTATTCAAGTGAAAGGAGAGTTTTTTCTAGCTGTCAAGGAGAAAAGTAGGATGCAGCAACTAATAGACTAAGAGAATGAGTTTTCCAAATTCACACCAGATATATTCTATAGATCAGAGAATAAGTGGATACTAGGAACAAATCACCATATATTTTAGGTAGAAAGGATGGGAGAAAAGTAATTTTCATTACACTTAGATAAAATACATTTTACTTACAAAATTCTCTTTCTGTTTTCAGTTGGGAACAGCTGAAATTACCTTTCTCTAAGAGACAATGATATTTTTTTTTGACTGATGTATAAAAATGGAATCATACTATCATAGAATGGCTTGGGTTGGATGGGACCTTAAAGATCATCTAACTACAACCACTTGCCATGTGCAGGCACACCTTCCACTAGACCAGGTTGGTCCAAGCCCAACCAGCCTAGCTTTGAACACTTTCAGGGATGGGGCATCCACAACTTCTCTGAGTAACCCGTTCCAGTTGCTCAGAACCCTCATAGCAGAGAATTTCTCCTTAATGTCTAATCTAAACCTCCTCTCATTCAGTTTGAACCCATTCCCCCTTGTCCTGTCCAACAGTTCCCAATGAAGAATCCCCCTCCAACTCCCATGGTGATCTGTCAGGCAGTGGTCAGTTAGGTCACTCTGAAGCCTTGTCTTTTCCAGGCTGAACAAACCCAATTTTTTCAGGCTTTCCTTGTAGCAGAGGTGCTCCATCCCTGTAATCAACTTGGTGCCCTCCTCTGGACTCATCCAACAGGTCAATATTCTTCCTGTGCTGGGTACTCTGGAGATGGATGTTGTACTCAAGGTATACTTGAGTGTTTATATATTCAACTACTCAAAGTATGCTTGAGTAAATACTTTCAGTATAATACTAAATTTATTTTGAGTATAGTTATTTTAGAATTGTGGTTTAAAATGTAACATAACTACTCCATGCCCTAGAAAGTATACTGTAAAACTTCAGATGCACAGTGTAGCTGAATTCTGAAGAAATTTGGCATTCATTAAATGTCTTTTAAACCAGTAAAGTATGACTTTACTTCTTCTGAATAAATACTTTCATATTGTAAAGAAAATATTCTAAAATAAGGCCATTTTTTTGTGTCAGATGTCTCATGTATTATCAATTAATGGAAACTATTTAATAGTTCTTTGTTTCCTCTTTCCTCAAACAAGTCAGGGTTTGGTTTTTTTAGACTTGCATATGAACAACTAAAGGATGAAAACATACTGATGTGTTGTTTGAGATTGGTCAGTAGTCACTTATCTCTGAATAAACTGAATTTGGCATTTTTTCAGTGAATTGACAATTTAATTATATTTTCGTGGCACATAAAAAAAAGAATAGGCAATATATTACATATGCCATATGATAGATGCCAAGATAGAAACTTGCTTCAAAGTAGAGTGTGACATATCTAAAACAATTTAAGGAAGTGGGCATGTTAAAATATGTATTTTTTAGGGAAAAAATTCTATTCACATCTCTTCCCTAAAGTGATTTGTAATTATGCAAAAATACATTTATTTTCCATATGATATAATTTTTCCATTTTATTATAATTTCAGTATGGAAATTCCATGTACCTTAGCTTACAGTTTTGAAATGCAAGATGGAGGTGAAGAAAAAATATAAAAATGTGGATAGAGATCTGTGAATTTGCATTAAATAATATAATGTGGGGTCTGACACAGGATGTTTACAGAAATCATTAGATATTTGTCAACAACAGGCTCAGTCATAAGAAATTTCTTAGCACTAAAAACTAACACAATGCCCTTTTTCCAGCTGATAGGCAGACATGGCTGAATCTTGCCATAACAGAGTTACAAGTGAGTGCATGTAATGCAGTAGTCTGGCTTCAGTTGAACCTTCGTTTTCAGGCTCTTAAACCTTTCTTCATGGAATGACAGTGGATGTCTAATCAACCTATCTATTCATCCAGACTGCATTTGAAAAACACCCAACAAGGTGATTATTGTTTGTGAAACAACTAAAGGAACCATGTAAAATTCAACAGTATGTGTCAGAAACGTGGCCTTCAAGTAAAATATATTTCAGTCTGCTGCTTTAAAAGAACTTTTTATTCACATATGTTATAATTCTTTATTGCGTGATTATGCTTTTCATTTATAAATGTCACCACTGTTTTTTAAGACTAGAATATATGGTACTGATTCCTTTTGTTTCCACTGTAATAGTAAACTGAATTAACGGAAATAATGCAGGTGCTTTGTCATCATTCATTCAGGTCAAAGTGATGCGCAATGCATTTATATTCAAAATGGATGCAAAGATCTAAAATTAAATTAATCTTGCTGACATCATAGACCAGGCTAAGAAAGTTAGAGTCAAGTTTCAATTCGGATTATGATGAGATTAGGCTTTCTGTAGCTTTACTATTTTAAATACATGAAGAAAGAAACTTACACTCAGTATTTTAGCGTCTGACATCCTGCATCTCATAAAAAAGTTTTTGCACTCACTATTATGGAACATGGTCAAAGTCCTTTTCTTCTGAGTAGTGTCCAAATCTGAATGTCCATGTCATTGTATTTAGATCCTAATAGTGCACTCCTATTTTAAAATATCCACTGTTACCTTTTCAAAAATGTTCTATTGTTTATAGCTTCCTGATTCTTTGTGATCTAAGGTCATTGTTGACAATTTACTTCATTTTTTGTTTACTCTGGTAAGGTACACCTATTTTTTCATCAAAGTCTTTCTTTTATCATTGGAAGATCCCAAATGGCCAATACATTTTTCAGTCAGGACAAATACCATCCAGTTCTTCTGCAGTTGCTTGCAGTTTGTATACCTAATAACTGCTCTTGTGTGAACTGCTTTTATACACACAGTACCGTTGCTTTTGTAAAAGTTTGTAAACGTGTACTAGGTGGAGTGTACTGCTGATTTTGCAGCCCAAGGCAGAGATAGGAATAATAAATTAAATCATACCTTGAATACAGCTAGTGCTGTATACAACTAGTGTGTTCTTAAATGGTGTGTAAGTTAGTATATGCTATTGTTGTAATGTTAGCAATTATTTTAATGTTCTTGGTTATATTTGACACCAGAATATAATTTCTAAGCATCCCAATCTGATATGCAACTGATAATTAATTCCATGTTACTCTGTAGTCTGCAAATGAATGCACTTCTATTTGTTTGGAAATACAGCTAAACTATCAGAAAAAGGCAAGAATCTGATGCATCACAGAGTAATAGAATCTCTCTAGTTGTAAGTGTCCCACTAAGTGCAACTCCATACTTTTCACAGGACTAACTAAAATTAAATTCTATGGGACTAAACCACTTCCCACTTCCCTGTCAAGCCTGTGCCTATAGACAATGCACTCTGTGAATTTTGAGAACAGTCATAGAGCAGTCATTTTCCATCTCATTGGTTCCCATAAGATCCCTTACTTAATTGAAGCAGATGTTTTCGGGTGCATTGTTGCTGACACTAAGCCTTCCTAATGGATTTCAGACAGTATCCTCTTGCTGAATGTGGAGAGCTGGTCATTTTATCGTTTGAGAGAAAGAAGAAGACCCAAAGCATTTTATGATGCTATGACTCTAATTTACAAGAAACACCACTATTTAAGTCACCTGCTTTTCTCCCAGGAGAAGAGTATCAATTTTGTGACACATGTAGTCCTCTGAAAGAGAAATTTCATCCCAAAGAAGAGTCTCGGTCAGTCGGCAGCTGTCTAAAATGAAGATCTTGGTGTTTTAGGGAAAAATAATGCCAGCTATGAATAGGCCCCTTATGAAACATGCCCTCAGTGGTCAGGTGTTTACAGAGTGTTGCACAATAATTGCAGCAGTGTATTGGTTCAATGCGCTTCAGGTCAGTTTATAGTCTCCAGACAATTCTAAACCATAGTTCAGGAATTAGTATTGGCCACAACAACATGGTTGCATTTCAAACAAATGTTTCGCATATATCAAAGTTTTGTATGAGGAAAAAACAAATTATCCTAACTCGATAGAAAATAAATATTCAATCATAGGAGACACTTGTCAAAATATTTCAATATAGGAATGACAAGGGAGGATTCAAGTATCAGAAATCAGTACGCATCACTACAATCTATATGTATGAGTTTGGAAACATTGCTAGCCAAAAATATAACTTGTTGAAGGTAAAATATTATATATACAAATATTTATTTTATCAAAAGCATTTTCTTCTTTTATAAATGTTTCCTACCTCTTATTTTCTTTCCAAGCAAAAAAAAAAAAAAAAAAAAGAAATAACACTTTTTTCAGTTCCTGATATGAAGTAAAATGACCAGTGTCAAGTAGGCATTGGTCCTTCCATTTTAAGTTTTAATTACATTTGAATTTTTATTGGAAATACTGAATCAAATATTCAAATATTCTTTAAAGGAATTAAATGTTTAATTTCAGTGAATTCAGAAAAATCATTTTATAGCATATTGGCATCTGCAAAATGTGTCTTTGTCAATTTTGTCCTAATTTGAAAGAAGAGCAATTCTTGTGCTATTGGAAATTTCTGAAGAGCAAAAATGCCCTTGTATTACCTGGCCAGCCATTTTATTTCCTCCTAACTCCAGAAGTCTGATTCTTTTATATGAAGTACAAGCCTAGAAGAGTTTTTTGTGACATTTAATTGCTGAAGGCAATTTTTAGGTTTTAATTGTGCAAGCTTGATCCTGTAGTTCCAGCAAACCTAGAAATTGTTTTACTCCACATGGCTGGAGCTAGGCTTTAGGAAAATCCTTATTCCTATTTAGGCACCTAAAAAACTGATGGACTTTGAGGAGAACTTTGGGTACTGATTGTCGGATTTTTAAGAAAGGTGAGGTAGAGTTTTAACAAGCATGTCTGTCTGTAACAAAAGAGCTTTCAATTAAAACCTGTAGTATTTAGTTGCTTTTGTTCCAAAAACATAGCTATAGACCTATTCACAGGTAGCCTTGAAGGAGATTAAACAGGCTCCCAACTGAACAGTGAATCATTAAGCATAAAATAGTAAACCAGAACTGAATAAGCAGCCAAAATATGTGCTCGGCAGCAGAGATGTCTGGAATTCTATTGTTTTTTTTCACTTCTCTTTCTCTCTGCTGCTTCTGTCTGTGATGGGAGATGCGATCACCAAATCATTGCGGTCAGAGCAGGGTAACATGCAGGCAACCTCAGCTTCCTACTTTCTCTCTCCTAGTGCTGGCCACTCAGTCACCTGTGCTATGACTATTGGGTCAGGAATTGAAAAATGGAGGATGGTACAGGTGCTGGAAACCCCCCAGGAATGGGGGTTGGAATTTCTTCCCCTGTGTATGTGTGTTACTCTTTCTTATAGTTATGATTTTGTCCTCTATTGTTGGACCTATAATTAACTTGGCAGACAACAAATCACTTTATAACATATTATTTGCATTTCCACATTTAGTGACATTTCCTAGTACATTTTGCAGATACTGGTTAACTCATTCTTTTTCACTTATACTCTTTCTCTCCCTCCCTTCTTCCCTCAAAGGACACAGTCCTTTTCTGTGTCAGCACAACTCTTCACCCTTCTTAGACAAAGATAATTGCATTGTTCCTGAAACTATTTGGCTCTGTGACTGTGCTTGTGTATTACTTACTCAACAATATGTGCGAATATTCTTCAACTATGTTATGTCTGGCACATGCATAAACATGTACAGCAATTGCACGGAAAACTTCTGGTGGAAATGTTGAGAATGTGCTGTGGTTGTTTCAAAGAGATAGACAAAATAGTATGCAGTTTAGGGGCTAGGAAATAAACAGGTATTCTTTCCCTTTTATGCCATAAAAAGCCAATCATATTTAGCAGTTCCAACCTTCCAAAAGTCCTTGTGTCTTTTGATTTCTTATATTTATCTTTGTCACCCTCAGATTCCCTTACTGAGTCTTGCCAGTACTCTTCCTGCTTTTTGAATTTCACCCGAAAGTTATCACTGCTAGCAAATAATGTTTAGTATATAAATTCAACCTAAGTGACAGTGCTATGAAAGGTTGCTCATACTCTGTCTGTGACTGTGACTCAGGTCTGTAAGCTACTAATTAAACACTCTAAAAATAGCAGATTAGTTTTGCTAGTTCATTGTGCTGATTCTTCAGACTGTCAGTGTCCTGACGAGCTTCTCCCTTTCTTTCTCCTGTCATTTCAGGATTGCACCCTCAATAGGTTCACAAACTACACCAAGCTGAGTGGGAATGTTGGTCTCCTGGAGGGCAGGAAGGCTCTGCAGAGGGATTTGAACAGGCTGAATTGATGGGCTGAGGCCAACTGGATGAGGTTCAACAAGGTGAAGTGATGAGTCCTGCCCTTGGGTCACAACAACCCCGTGCAGTGCTACAGGCTGGATGCAGAGTAGCAAGAAAGTTGCCTGCTGGAAAAGGACCTGGGGATACCGGTTCAGAGTGGCTGAACATGAACCAGCCGTGCCCACGTGGCCAAGAAGGCCAAGAGATCCTGGCCTGGATCAGCAATGACGTGGCCAGCAGAAGAGAGATTATCCCCCTGTACTCAGCACTGGTGAGGCAACACCTTGAATCCTATGCCGTTTTGGCTCCTCACAACCAGAAAGACACCGAGGTGCTGGAGCATGTCCAGAGCAATAGAGCTGGGGAAGGTCCTGATGAGGAGCACCTGAGTGAGTGGGGGGTGTTTAGCCTGAAGAAAAAGGAAATTCATGGGAGACTACTGCTCTCTACAACTACCTGGGAGGAGTTTATAGCCAGGTGGAGGTTGGTCTCTTCCCCCAGATGACATGTGACAGGATGAGAGGAAATTGACTCAAGTTGCACCATGGGAGGTTTAGATTGGATATTAAGAAAAAACATTTCATGGAAAGGGTTGTCAAGCAATCAACCAGGCTGCCCAGGGAAGTGGTGGAGTCACCACTCCTGTAAGTGTTCAAAATGCATCTGGATAAGGCACTTAAACACACATCTGTTAATGGTGAGCATGGTGGTGGTGGTGGTGATGACAAGACTTAATGATCTTGTCACCAAAATTTGGAATAAAACCCCTTAACACCAACGTGGTATTAAGAGCAAGCATTATTTATTATGGCGCTGGATGCATGGGGGATTGCTCTTCCAAGCATGCAAGGCAGCTATCCAAACTTTTTACAATTTATGCATTTCAGAAAATAAAGAAATTAGTGCTCATTGATCACAAGTCACCTAACTCTTATTAATTAGTATTCTATCCTTTGTTGGTTAGTGATTCTCTTGATTCTTTTGCTAATTAGCCCACATTTGAGTCAGTGGGCTTCTTGGGGGTCTTCTGTGGGGGTTTTGGATGGTCTCTGGTGGTCCCTTGTGGTTGTTGAAAAGATGTCCATTAGTGTCCTTTCCATGAACTTTGAGTCTTCCTTCCGTATATGGTCTTGGCTTAGCTAATTATCTCATTTGCGATTATAAAGTTCCTTATCTTGGTCTTGGTTGACTTCTGCTGGCTCTGCACTGCTCCAGGATGAAATAGGCACAAGTACAAGAATTTAAGTCCTTGAGTGCATCCTGTCTGAGGCCTCTTGCAACAACTCCCCCATTGAGATTTACTCAGACCGTCTTAGATAAGTTCCTCTAACCAATTAATGCTACTCTACTAATTTTGTGACATAATGAAGAACTTTGAAAGCAATCATAACTACTTGAAAGTCATACATGATGAGAGAAGGGTGCAAATGGTACAAAGCTGTAAACAACATAATCTGATGCATGTTTATTTTACTTTCTGTGCATTCTAGGCCTGCAAAGCCAAAGAAGAAGTTAAGTATGTGATTCCAAAAGGTTAACCTAGGAACAGAGAGCTGTGCTCTTAGATCCTCTGCTATCAATCTTAGATGTTTTTTCCAGTTTTAATGATTTGTGATACTATGGTATGGAATAGTTCCTCAGTAACAGCTGAAAACTGACACAGAATCTTACTATCTTATTAGTTAGTCAGGTAGCAGAAATGAAGGTGACAGGACAAAAACTATTGCTGAATAGACCAGAAGAAATGTCAGACACCAGTGAACTACTGTCTGTCCCTTTTTGCAAAATCTTGAAGATTGTAGAAATTAATGTAGACTTAACTTTGTAATGTCTTGGAATGTATTCTAAAAAATGTTTCTTTCCTCTTGAGGATGAGGCCAGCATACTCATAATGAAGACAAAAAAACCCAAAAAACCCCAGCTCCCTCAAAGCAGCAACTCCGTTCTGATTTACTAAAGAGTGGCATAGGAAGCTGATATATATATATATAATTTCATAGTTTAAAAATCATTAGAGTTTTACTGAAAAAGAGTAAACATTCATCAGTTTGAAAGGGTAGCTGATTGCCCAAATTGCAAGTATAAGCTTCCTTCCAGCCTTCAGATGCTTAAAAATTCAGTAGCATACATTTTTGCTAAGTTTTGTAAATTAGCTATTCTGGATGCTAGCTTCTCAACTAAGAGGAGAAAAGCTATGCTGTAAATTGATTTTGGAATAGGTCAAAAACCTGAAGACCTGTTTAAACCTTTAGCAGACTGTATTTATAGAAGGGATGAGCAAATATTCAGTTTGCTAAGAGATGTAATATTTCTGCTCACTTGCTTTTTATTTCCCTCTGACACAGAGTGGTTAGTCACTTCCTCTAAAGCTGTTGTGTTTGTTCTATAATTAAGTGGGGGAAGAGGAGGATGGATGGATGGATGAATGGATGGATGGATGGATGGATGGATGGATGGATGGATGGATGGATGGATAGATGGATGGATACTCCCAGACAGGAGTAGGAGTGTTTACTTGATTGCTCTCCAATAAGAGTTGAGAGGAAAGTGGACACTTTGGAATGACAATGTTTCCAGCTAGCAGAGTTAATCTCTGAAGATATGAGGCAAGAATTTCATATTATTTTGCATGTAAAAATACTAAGTACACATCTGTGTAGCAGCTCAATTTCACCAGGTCAGTTCTACCTAAGAGTTGCAGAGTTTTGTGCTTGTATGGTACACCAGTAAGAAAGAAATAGTCTGCAGCACAGCTTGTAGGTTCAGACCCAAATTCTGTAAAATATGATCAAGTGCTTTGGGATGGAGGCGAGACATGAAATACTCATATTATTCATTATATACTTTAAATCTCAAATGAGTTTCAGTTATTGTCAGCACTTCTTATAAATCTGAAACATCTGGTCAAATGTAAGAGGTAAGACAGGAATATTTGTCCTTTTGACATTTTTCTTGAGTTTTAATTTTCTCTCTGATTCATGTGTTCACACACCTGTACAGCCTCACCTCTCAAAGTATTTTTGTTCTCTGAAATGTACATTGATTACTGCATGGGTGAGATGCAGATTGTGAACTCTTTATGCAGTACATTTCATTTATGCTTTGATCACCAGGTCTGTCATTTCCACAGGCAGATACTTGTGATGTCAAAAGCAATGAAAAGACTTATTGGCAATGCCTGCAGCAAGCATACATTCTAAGACAAAGGGACAGATTTTTGCCCATCTTGGAAAAGATAAATCGCATTTTTTTGCTGAATTACCTTTGTTTCACTAGACAGTGCTCCTTGTACTGAATTTTTCATGATGAACAAAAGAAAGTGTCTTTAATTTTTTTCCTTTTTCAGCTCTTTCTTTTTTCTTGTTGATTTTGTAAAGTAGCTGCTCAGATTATAAACTATCCATCCATGCAATGGCCTTTCTTGCTTTTCCAAGGTTTAAGCACTTTTTATATCTCCTTTTCATTGTCCTCAGCTTGGCCTGCTTTAAACTGGACCCCTAGGGAACAAAGTGCTGCATAAGCAATCTTTTTTAGTATTCTATTCCTCATCATATGTCCCCTTTAGGATTTCATTTTATATTTCTCTCTAGCAGGAAACAGTAATAGATTCTGTAAATCTCCTTTTATAATGTGTTCTATTTATTGCACACATCTAATGGAGCTGCATGTCATACTTCAGTTACTTTGGAGCACATGTTTAATAACTGGCTATATATTAGAGAACAAACATTGGTCTAAGAGCCTTTGCTCTTCACCAGTGTAGTTACTTACACTAGTAAGGCAGAAAGTGCTTCTCTATGTCAGCACATGTTCAAAATCAGACAGATATGATAAATATTACTGTGTTAATAAAAATCTTCTGTGTCCCAGCATTCTTTTCTATCTGTAGCTGTTTTTAACAATGAAACAAGTAATTTCGTACTTTGTGCATATTGGAAAAGGGTAGTTTTGTGAGCATTTTGAGGTAAGCAGGACTGTAGTATTTATAAATGGTCCACATTCACAAAACCTGCAATTTAATGAGAAAAGAAACATCACAGAGTGAGAGAATATGTAGAAATTCATAGCCTTCCAGATAATTAGCTCATCCAGACATAGCTCTTCCACCTCTTCCCATTTTATCGCTTACACACACAAACCCACACACACACACACTATGGCATGAATTCAGTAGCTTTCTGTGTGAATGTGCAACAGGAATTAGGACTACATGAGCAACCTATGTATGTATAATTGAGCTGTAATTTCCACTTCATTTGTACCGTTTTCTATTTCTCTTCAAACAGATAAACTGGCACTTCTTTTCATGTACGCTAAAACACAATGAGATCTCTCTTATCCTGCCCAGTGTCCTGGCACTATCTTGGTAGTATTTTTCAGAAGACATGTCACTCCTGGGTTCCATATTCAGTAAAAGCTTTGTATACTTGTTTGGGATGAATAGAGGTAGAAAAATATCTATAATTGGCCAAATTCATACTTTACTTTCTTGTCCTGTCAGAGCATTTAATATGAGGAAGATTCAACAAGACAGAATAAGAAACATTTGGGCAAAGAAAAGGACAAGATCCTCCATAAAGTTTAGCCTCTCAGATAATAGCCATTCTTTCCTCCCTTGAAGAACAATTACATATTTTTTATTATACTATGCTTTTAAACTTCATCACACACTTGAAATTGGATATGGGTTTCTGAGTGTGAGCTTCTCTTGGGTAATATACAAAATAAGGAATTTAAGAGAAATCTGAAATACTGGTGTCTCATCATGATGGAGAGTATTACATCTTTGGATGTACATTACAAAAAACATGGTATTCCAAAGTATGTGTTGAAAATAATGCAATACATAAAAATACACATACACATGGCAAATATTTTGTGCCACTGGATGGACTTTAAGGATTGATTTTATGCTTGATAGAATCCTATTCCAAGTGTTCTTAATTGTGTGTAAATTTTCAGACATTTTATTTTAATAACAATTACTGTAAAGCTGTATAATGTCTGTCATGCAATTTCTTGAGACAAAAAATCATTCCCAGTAGAATGAAACATCATAAACTGTGCAAAAATAGTATCTCTGGTGGTTTTTTGACTCTTGATTTGATTTCACTGTATTGCAGTGAAAGAGTTATTATAAGTAAGTTCATGGTTTTAGCTTGGTCTTCTAAGGGAGCAAGCATCAGGACATTATCTGCATGAGTACAAAATCTGCCAACCTCTCTTAATAATGAAAGATGCTGGCCCATTTCATCTACATATGTTAGAGAAAGAGGGTGTTCTCGAAGGTAATGTTCTCCTGTACATTAAAATTAAAACAAAAAAACGATGTAGTCAAATAGAGAAGAGAGACCCTAGAGAAAAGCTAAAACAACAAACTTCGCCTATTAAACAGAATATCAGGTATGCAGGAGTGGTACATTGGAAACCAGAATATATAAGTTCCACTGAATATGGAATTGCTTTTTGCCTTTGGCCTGACTAGCAGCTCACATTGTTATAAAACTACCAAAGTTGTCATTAGGTAAGTATGTATGTATGTATGTATGTATGTATGAAGCGTTTTCTGCAGAAATTGTGAAAACATTGTGCATATGTCATGGTTTAACCCCAGCTAGCAACCAAGAATCATGCAGGCACTCTCACACTCCCCCACCAACGGGCTGGGGGAGAGAATAGGAACAGTAAAAGATAGAAAAGGTCATAGGTTGAGATAAAAACAGTTAAATAGAGAATGCAAAAGCCACACACACAAGCAAAGCAAAACAAGGACTTAATTCACTGCTTGCCATGGGCAGGTGGTGTTCATCCATCTCCAGGAGAGCAG
>NW_008651997.1:0-491 GCF_000695815.1 Acanthisitta chloris
CCCCCAACTTTGTGCCATCTGCAAACTAGCTAATGGTGCACTCAATCCCCTTATCCAAATCATCAATAAAGATATTAAACAGAGCTGTCTACGTCTTCCAAGACAGTACTTAATCTTAGGCATGTCTGTGAGTTATGTATTACATAAAATATACTCTTCCTGTTACACTCTGTTTTAATCAAAACAGCAGGATTTGTTCAGAAATGTTGGACAAAGCAAAGTGGATAGTCATCTATTTGGACAAATTATTTTGTACATCCATTATGTAAATGCTGTAATGTTTGAAGACTTTGTATGTTATACATGGATAAATATCCATAGTTTCTTTCTTAAATTTTCTTTTAGTTTCTGTAAAAATAAAAAAAAATTATATTGTAGTTTAGTTACATTATATTGCTTGATTTGAATATACATTTGTTATAGTTTCAAAAAACATAACAAAACTTTCAGGAAATCTGTGCAGCTCCGCACCACTTGTGAAATTCCAGCAG
>NW_008651997.1:513-18239 GCF_000695815.1 Acanthisitta chloris
GTCAGATGTCTATGATTATCAGTGGGGAAAGGTATTATGAAATGCAATAACCACTCAGAGCTTTGGTTTGCTCTGCAATATTTCGGTATTTCTTTGATGAATAAAAATTTCAGAATTGGAGGTTTCAGTTTTAGATGTTTATGGAATTCCACTCTGTCTGCATATGTACATATATATAAATACAACTATACACACACCCCACCCCCAAGCAGAGTAATTGATTGAAAATGCTTCTTACTATTATGGTGTCTTATAAAATATTTTTTGCTGCTGTGTTTTATATTTTCAGGCTCCTTTTCTTCATTGCAGGTGGTTCTAAGAGGCATTTTTACAGACAGAAAGTTTGATGTTCACTTGACAGTTGCAGTAGCATGTAAATATTTCCACTTTCTAAAAACCTCACCAAGAGAGGACAGCTTTAACATGTTTTCTGCTGAGGTTACCCTGTACCTCTCCTGCTCAGTTTTCTGTTTTGGGGAATGGTCTGCTGTTAAGTGACTGTTTTAAGATACACTTTTGTCATTAAGTCATTGCAGTCATTCTTATGGTGACTTATGTTACTGGGGCATAACTTTATATTAATAGCATTAGGACATGGCTGTGCAGCAGCCAGCTGTTTGTAGCTGTAAGTTAATAAGACACCCCTAAAAGGATTTTTTTTGGTTTGTATTTGATATATTCTGCCTTCGTTCTACTCCATCAATCTTGCATCATTTTTTTAAGTGAAAAAATATACTATTAGTAGAGATTTTAGAAATTAGTGCCTGTGCTATAACTTGCACACTAAAAGTGAGAGGTTTATTTGCATTAGTGTTAATTCAGATTTCCTAGAGGAATTCAGGTTCTAATTGACTGCATCTTGTCTTGTTGCAGGTATGGCAATTTAGATGGTGATCCGAAGGAGATATCACCTGTTATTGACCAGTTCATCGAATGTGTTTGGCAATTAATGGAGCAATTTCCTTGTGCCTTTGAATTCAATGAGAGATTCCTCATCCACATACAGCATCATATCTATTCTTGCCAGTTTGGGAATTTCTTGTGTAACAGCCAGAAGGAGAGACGAGCACTGAGGTATGAAAGTGTTTTCCTTAACAGCTTATTTACGTGTGTGGTCGGTGAGTGGTGATGGACTGAGGAGTCAGACGTGTGTGCTTTCATAAGGCACAGGCTGCCCATTGTTTTCTGGCAGTGGAGATTAATACCAAAAAAAGTTGATCCTCTGCAGTGTAGCTGTGCTGGGAGTGTAATCCATGATGTGCGTGACAGGGATTAGTGAAAACTGACAAGAGCATTAGTCCTTCAGCCATGTGGCCCTACCTTTGCTGCAGCCTTAACAACATTCAAGGCAAGCTGTCCCTGTTGCTAATATAAGATTATATTAATTCTAGTTAAATTCTCAGTTTAAGAGTTATTGCTCTTCTGTGTTTTAACCCATCTTTGGATCTCATGTTGGGACACTTCAGTCCTGCTCTCTGTTACTTTCTTATGAACAGCCTTTTTGTCTAGTAGCCCTCCCTAGGACAGAGTCAGGAAATTATCCTGCTGTCCAGGCCCAAAGGAAGTATGAATTAATCTACTTGCTCTTAGGCCTGAACAGAGACAGTATCATCCCTGGCAATTCTGATGTTTGTATCTGCTTCCTGAGGTCCTGGGTCCTCAAGTACATGATGACATGAATCGCTGTTCTCATGCATCCTGATGTGTCAGCAGTAGCAATGAGAGGAACATGGCAGTTACCACTGCCATTTGGTCCCTTTTACTGCTCAAATGCAGAGCAGCCATAGTGTCACAGTCCATTTCAAATCAAAATCTTCACAGATCAGCATATCCCAAGACCTAACTGCATAAAAAATTGCAGCTCAGTGGGATAGGACTGCTTTTAAATGTGGGGGTTCTTTTGGTGCAGAGATCAGCCCAAAAGCTTACTTAATGGAAGTGGTCCTCTCCACCTTACAAAGGAACCTGTCTCTCCACCTGCACTCTCCAGCTGCTCTGGCTTTGTGGAAAATGGATTGGAATCTGCCTTTGGAGACCAGCAAAGGAATATGGGTCTCTGTATCTCTATACTTGTAACTTAGGTCTAAATCTGTTAAGGAAGTAAAAAGCTGATTGTAAACAAAGAATACAGAGCACTAGAATACATCATCTAAGCTGTAACTATCCCAGAATTGTAGTAGAGACTTAAAGGTATTTTTATTTGATGCATTTTTTTTCAGAATCCAAGAACGAACATATTCATTGTGGGCTCACCTGTGGAAAAATCGTGCTGATTACCTGAACCCTTTATACAGACCAGACAACAGTCAAACCCAAGGGACCCTGCATCCACAGATAGCTCCATGCAACTTTTTGTACAAGTAGGTAGTATCACTTGCTACTGAGTGTGTGATGTGTGAGTATGGAACAGAGTGCCTTTGTATGTAAGTATTTCTTGTTCTATCAGGCAGTTTATAGGGAGTAAACTCAGTCTCAGATGCAATGTGTTTGTTCCTTGTGTGCTCATAGTCAGCCAACATCTCTGCACCATTTCACAACAAAGTATTAGTCTGAAAAGAAGCTTAAGATTAAAGCTAGATTGATAGTTGTGTGTCCTAATTTCATGGTTACTCACTTCTTCCACTGAGAAATGCCTCTTTCAGTCCTGTCCTCATCTGTGGTTTCTAAATTTAAAGTTGCTTCAACTTCTTCCATTTCAAGATGTTGTGATGTTTATTTGGATCAACTGGTGTCAAAAATAAAAAGGAACTTTTGAAGAAATGATACAGTTTCATTGCTAAAACAAGTGTTTAGAAAAACAAAAGGCAGATGTTCCCCATGCTGTTGCTATACCTCAGAGTAAGTTTTACTGGATATTCTTTTCAAAATGTAAAAAAATATCATTTTAGAAATGTTACTATTGACATTAGGACTTAATTAATTGTGCCATTAATCTTAACAAACTTAAGGGCAACTTGAATAGAAATTCATGAAAACTGATTTATGTAAAACTGATCAGTTTTTTTTCCAGTTGCAAGTAATAGCACCTGTTAAAAAGTCAATAAATATCCTAAATGACAGAAATTGAGTTCCTTCATGTCTACTGTACCAGGTCACATCTACTTTAAAACAATTAAAAAATAGTCATTAATTGTATTCTTTGGGATACTGGGATTTCTAACAGAAATTCTAACAGTGATACAGCAGATCCTCCATTGGATGAGTAATCCTGTTGATTTTAATGGAATTACTTGAGTGCATCAAGATTTCCAAGCATGAGCTATCAGATGATAAACTTAAGGGAGAGCGTGATTCAAATAGTATACTATTGGGACAGGAATAATAAGGCACCAAGGGGCATGCACGTGCTCAAAAAATATGTCAGCTACTTCACCAGACAGCTGCAGCTGATGGCAGGTCTGGGCTACTTAACCTGTCTGGTGAACTAGTTACATAGAGCCTGGCTCTGGCCACTTACTGCCAGGAAGGCACAAGTAGCATTAGAGTAAGCTACAGACTTACAGTTTGACTCTTTTCCTCTTGAAAATGAAAAGTGAACTCAACTGTCTTACTAAAGGTTTGTCAAATAATTGAACAGAACAGGAAGAGAACTTGCCATTGTATATGCTTCATACATCTGCCAGTTTAAAATGTCAGTTTGAATTGTAAGATAACAGGATGTCATGTTGTTTTTCACTTCTGATTTTTAAGTCTTTTTTTTTCCAGTGGAAATCTGGAAACTATCTGGTATCTGAAACTTACCCTGTTAACTATCTGCACCTCCCTGCCCCTGCCAGTCCCAGACAAAAGCAAGCATACAGAATTTCAAAGTTGACTACAAGGGAAGTTAAACAACAGTTGAGAACTAGGAGTATGAAAAACTGTCTTTAACCTTGGCTGTTTTATAGGTACTCTAAAGTCCATAGTGTAGAACAGGAAAATAATACAGCAAAATCCTATGTTCAGTGAACCCTTCTCAGTCATGTGATCCAAGTCAAAGCTACATTCACCTTTCTTTCTGTTGTGTATCAGAATTGGTTCAAGCTGCCTATGTCCACAGTTGTACCTTCAGTACAGAGCACATGCAAATGAAGCATGAATCTTGCCAAACAGTCTATGAACTCGATCGTTGGACTCAATGATCTTAGAGGTCTCCTCCAACCTTGATGATTCTATGATTCTAACTTATGTGTATGCACTCTAGTGATGAATAAGCCATGGATGGATCATTTAGGACAACATGCATCTGAGGGGAAGAAAAAAAAAAGAAAAAAGCATTTGCAAATAAGTCTTGTGAGGCTTCCTCACCAAATGAGAAAATTGCTGACCTTCCCATCAATTCCAGGTTCTGGAGTGGCATGTACAACCGCTTTGAAAAGGGACTGCATCCTCGACAGTCAGTTACTGATTACCTGATGGCAGTGAAGGAAGAAACTCAGCAGCTAGAAGAAGAACTGGAGATCTTAGAAGAGGTAATAAACACATAAGCTTGATACCCCAGACTTGGTAACTGATGGTAAATGAAACCCAACTTCATACGCTGCAGAGTGCCCTACATGCTACATCCTTCTCTGGCCTGAGCATGTTCAGCCATCATCTTTGTTCTCACCATGAGATGTTACCATGAATATTTTGCATTTATGACGCAACAGTGAACTTTTCTTCTTTAAGGATAAAATTTTACCTGTGTTGGTGCACAAGTACTACTGAAAGAAAGTTTAACCCTTCTGTAACTCAGAAGGAATTGTAGCTCAGAAGGATACTGCAATTCAGCATTGGTTTGTGATAAGCTGTGCACTTCTCATACTCCATAAATGCAAATAGGCAGTTTTACAGGTTGCCGGTTGGGTTGGGCTCAGAAATTAGTTTATTTGAAAAAAAAAAAATGAAGGCAAAGACATATAAGAGGATTACTAGGCCCCAAATGTGTCCATGTAATATATCCTGTTTCCTTTATTTCAGAGATTGGTGAACCTTCAGAAATCACAATCAGATGATAATAAAGTCAAGAGTAAGAAACAAGACCGAAGCAAACAGTTAGGGCTGTCTACTTCCAACAACAGCTTAGCTAACACTCCCCAGGAATATAGCAACGATCTAAAATCATTCCCATCCCGGAGCCCTTCACAAGGAGATGAAGAAGATTCTGCCCTGATTTTGACACAGGACAATCTGAAAAGCTCTGATCCTGACCTCTCAGCCAACAGTGATCAGGAGTCTGGTGTGGAGGACTTAAGCTGTAGGTCCCCAAGTGGGGGTGGCTGCTTGCCTAGCGAAGACAGTGGCAAGGACTCTGATGAGGCTGTATTTCTGGCAGGCTGAAACACCTTCACAGCAGCAAGGAGCCAGATGAAGTTGAGTCTTTCACAGTCTGGAATAACATCTTTTCATCAGATGAAGAATGGGAGTGGTCTGTGGCCTAAAGAAATAATCCAAAGAAAGGGAACTGTGCAATTGCATTAAGTAAAGATCTAAGCAGAACAAGACATTACTAGTTTTAAGACATAATGCTAAAGAAAGGTAATACCTGCTGTTATATTTAGTTAAGCCAATGTGGTATTTGTTTTAACTTCGTCAATGCTGTGCATAATTATTCCTTACTTTTTACATTTCCATAATTATTTATTGTACGAGATAATAGCTCTTCTCCAAAGATGTGAAATTCCAAAGTACTCTCTTACACAAGGCTGAAGATGCATTACTGTTAGCCTTACTGGTGAATCAGTCAAAACTTAGTTTTGTAGACTTCTTTTGCCTTCAGAGAGATTATGTGTATTCTTCACTTTTTTTTTCACAAGAGGTGTTAAATTTTGAATTTGAACAATTGTTTTGCATATTCTCCTACTAGAATAGGTTTGCTTAGGGGACAAATGAAGCTTTGATCCTGAAAAAAATCCTTTAGTAAGCAGTTCCTGCTGCTGCATGTAAGTGCATCACATTTGAACTCAACTCTCAACTTGTGTTGAAAGTTCAGTAATTTCTGTGACCAGGAATATATTCAAGGAATATAACAATACCCACACAGCCTTCATGCTAAAGCAGTTTAGCCTCTTTATGTTCTGTTCTCAAGTTTCTTTATATCTTACCCTTGTTTCAAACCACCTACATAAGGTATAAAGGTAACTAAACCCTAAATTGTCCAGTCTATTTTGATTCCTACTTGAAAATGCTCTATTTGAGTGGAAGTGCAGAGAACAAGGAATGTAAAATCACTTACAAAAATCACTTATGTGAGCATCACTCTGAATTCATAAGAAAAGGAAGGTTATGCCCATAAAGGAGCTTGATAAGGAATGTTTCTTCCAAATTTTGTTGTTCAAAAGAAACTAACCACAAGCAACTGGGCTTTTTATCCTCATTCAGAATTTCACTTTTAGTATTTTGCCAGCCTGAATGGAGAATGGCAGTGCTAATTTAAGAACAGGACTGATTTGCCATTCACCAGAAAGTGTAAGAAATTTTGTATTTTTAAGAAAAGGAGTAATATTTTCATAATCATCAGTACAGAAGTAAACACCTGTTTAAAATTAAACAAATGTTTAAAATTTGGAATGTTTTCAAGGTCACTAAAAAGGTGGCCATATTAGGCCATAATTCCTTCAAGTTTCCTTTATTTTTTTTAGAAGTTTAGTTGAAGCAAGCAGTTACAAATAGAATTCGTTTGGCTGCTGTTACCTGTTTGGAGACAATATGGTATTGAACTCCAGTAAAGCAAAGCAGTAGGAGTCTAAGTTTACTTTGATTGCATTTCATATACTCCTTCCAATACAGACTTACAGGCAGAACTGTATTATATAAATATACCTCAATTTAGAAGCTTTAGATTTTATTGGCTGCTTTTATGGAATGGCTTTTCATTCTTTCCTGTGAACTTAAGTCATTAAAAGTGAGTAGGTAAACTTCAGTGTCATTAATATCCTCCTAGGGAAGCTGCTGCCTTTGAACACGTAATTCCTAACAGCAAGGTTTATTTGAATGTTACACAGGAAAGGCAGATCCTCAGTTTGATACATCACTATAGCTCAGTTCAAATAAATACAGCTATAAATTATAGTCTGTTGAGAATCTAGCCTTCTGGGTTTAATCTTTATGAATTTTTCACAAATGAAGGCCCTGATTTTGATTGCACTTTTGAAAATTTCGTATTTTGAACCTAGCCTGTAAAACTTACGGTATTGAAGAAAACTTTGCAGCATTTTTCTTTAGTTTGAGAAAACCCATTCAAAGTCAGCAGTGAAAACAAAACACACAAAGTATTCTGCCTAAAAATGAGTTTGAAAATGGGCAATGTTATTGCACATCTTTAACGTGTGTCCTATTAGACACGTCTAGAAATAAATGCAGAGCAGCAAGGTAGGTAAATTGAAAGCACTCTCTTTGTGTGGCTTATGCAACTCTTTGTAACTGGTTTTACAACTAAACTATTAACACTCCAACGTTTTCTCTATTAAGTCTTCACTTGGCAGCCCTCTGATGTGTTATTCAGTCCTTGGAATTTTGCATCAGCTACTGCTGTTTTCATTCTACTGTATGTATTTGTGGCATTTCAAATAAATACTTAGGTGTTACTTAATGTTATTTTACATCAGTGAACAAAATTATTTTTGTACTATAGTTCTTCATTTACTCAAGAGTCACTTTGTCACTGATAGCAGTGACATACAAGATTTTTACATCTTCCCTACTTTGATACTTCAGTTCCATACAGAGGAAACTACAACTGGTAACTAAGAAAACTGTCCTTGAATAGCTTCCTCCATCCATTTCCAACACAATTCTGTATCCACTCAATGCCCAACTCCATCTGTAAGTTGGATGATTACAAGATATATTCAAATCCCAAAGCCTTTATCTGCAAGTTTAACACATTACAGCGTTTACTGTTCAGCATAATATACACAATTAAGTCTGTGATAACTAACTTGACTTTATTGTGAGTTTTAATTTGGTTTTACATGAAGGTCTCTTAAATTTATCTTTAAGAAGGATTTATCCTAGTCTTTGAAGGGAGTAGTAAGAACTTGGACATGAACAGAACTATAAGATTCTAAGTTCAAGCTGCAGGAGTATGTAGAGAGCAAACAAAACAATAGTACATACTCCTTAGAACCAACTTTATCAGTCTCTTACTTGCAGTAGTGGTTAGCAGAGCAGAGTGCCTCCTCAGCAAGTTCACTGGGAGGAGTGGCTGACACCCCAGTGGGCTGTGCAACCCTTCAGAAGGACCTTGACAGGTTGGAGAGATGTGGGCAGAGAAAAACCTAAAATTCAACAAAGGCAAATGCACGGTCCTGCACCTAGGGAAGAATAGTTCTGGGCTCCTCAGTACAAGAGAGACATGGGGGTCCTGGAATGGATCCAGCAAAGGGCAACAAAGACAATTAAAGGACTGGAGCATCTCTCTTACAAGGAAAGGCTGAAAGCTGGGCATGTCCAACCTTCAGAACAGAGGACTGAGAGGAGGCTGCATCAATGTCTGTAAGTACCTGAAGGGAGGGTGGCAGGAGGATGGAGCCAAGCTCTTCTCAGTGGTGCCAAGCAATAAGTCAAGAGGCAACAGGCAGAAACTGATGCACAGAAAGTTCCACCTGAATATTAGGATGAACTTCTTTACTGTGCAAGTGACCAAGCACTGGAACCGATTGCCCAGAGATGTTGCAGTTTCCCTCACTGAAGATATTCAACAACCATCTGGATGCATCCTGTGCCATGTGCTCTAGGATGAACCTGCTTGAGCAGGGAGGTTGGACCAGATGTGGCACCTTCCAACCTTAACCATTCTGTGATTCTGTGATTTAGCAGTAAGATCAGATATTAAAATTAGGCAATTGGGCAAACCCAATGTGCTGGTTTTGGCTGGGGTAGAGCTACCTCTCTTCACTGTGGCTAGTGTTTTGGATTTGTGCTGAACACAGATACATAATGCAAAGATGTTTTTGTTGTTGCTGAGCAGAGCTTACACAGAGCCAAGGCCTTTACTGCCTTTTCATACTGCCACGCTGGCAAGGAAGTTGGGGGTGCATGGGAGACTGGGAGGAGACACAGCTGGGACAGGTGACCCAAACTGACCAAAGGGATATTCCATACCATAGGATATCATGCTCATCATGCTAAAATGGGAGAAAGAAGGACAGGGAACACACATTTGGAATGACAGCATATGTCTTCCCAAGCTGAACACCTCCTGCACATGGGAAGCGGTAAATTAATTCCATGTTTTGCTCTGCTTGTGTGTGCAGCTTTTGCTTTCCCTATTAAACTGTCTTTATCTCAACCCATGAGTTTTCCAGCTTTTACCCTTCCAATTCTCTCCCAGATCCTGGTGGTGGGGGAGTGAGTGAACCACTGCATGGTGCTTGGTTGGGGTTAAAACATGACATCCCAGACTCAATTAGCAGTTACAATATAGAATGTACTCTTCCCCTCCCCACCCCTCCTGAAATATTGCAGTACCAGAGACAAGCCATCTCCTTGCTCTTGTATTCTTTGCTCATGGAGTTCACTTGCCCATTTGACAGAACACCTGAACATGACATAGTGCAAGGCTCTCCAGAAGCAAGTTACTGTATGTAGCCTGTTATTCCAGATAACTTGGACACATTTCAAAAGACTTTAGAAGAATATGCATCTAACAGCAGCTGCCATTCTCTTACACTTTGCAGGGAATTGTTTAAACCTGGATTTACATCTGTGCTCCATTATTTTGGCTAAATAGGTAAGGAATGCACTTAACAGTGAGCTACCACATGCTAGATGCAATAAACCTCTCTCTGATAGTGTTACCAGTGTTCCACTACAACTTCTGATGAAGGTATAAAGATTACCTGTAAGTAAAAATGTTCCCATTGGCACAACTAGTGCAGGACTAAAAGAAAAAAAAAAAAAAACCTCAAAAACCAAACCAGCAGCAGGTTGGCCTTTGAAGACCACAAACAGGCTGGCCATTCTTGAATGTGACAGGATTCCTGCAGCTAATCCAGTATACACCATTGTTGAATACAGAATTCTGTATTTCTTTTCTAGAAGATGGGTTTGTGACTGCAGGAGAAGCTAAAAAATAAGGGAAAAATCTGAAGAACAGGAACAATGATAGAGAGAATAGAAAGGGAGAAAAGATAAGACCTCGAACTTTCATATCTCTAAATAAGAAATGCTGAACTTGCATTGAACAGTGACATTTTCTTCTAGACTCTACTCCACTATCATCAAAAAGACTCCATGGAGAACTTCTGAATGTGTAAATTTGCTCACAAAAAAAGGTAAGAGGAAAAACTGAAGTGTGGAGAACTTCTACTAGCTGGGAAAGGAAATCCCCTGAAGGTGACCTGGCTAAAGAGTTCAGTGACCGTAGAGTGCCATAATACCTGACACAACATTTAACAGGAGGAAGCAGATGAGAACAGAAGCCTGTCATTGTCATTTAATGTCATTATGAAGTGGATAAAGAAGACAGTAACCCAATGGAGCAAAAGCACCAGTTGTTTGATCATCTGTTCCTTTCTTTGCTTACAAGGAAGAAACAACAAAAAACTAGCCCTGCACAGAAATGTGTATCTAATCTTTATCATTAGCTAGATCCTTAGCAGAAGACCAGAAACACCCTGTACTTAGCACTAAAATAGATGGGAGTTTGCCAAGGAGGTAACAGTAATGACTTAAATCTAACTCTCCTCTATACCTGCAGAAATCACACTACTCAGAGACACAAGTTCAGAACAACTTGGAAACCTACATATCTCATTTACAACCAGGGCTTTAGTTAGCACATTGGCAGAAGTGCTATGTAAATATATACAATCAGCACACTTTTTTGGAAGAAGATACTCTAAAATTATTGCTCAACCATGGCACTTAAGAACAGTTTATTTTTTCAGACACCTAAGTATCTTCTTAGATTTGGACCACCGATCTATTTTGCTGGGACATGTAATCTCAGAATTTGGACCACCTTTATGAAGAAAAATCCTATGAAATACCAGTGAATACTTTATTCACTCTGAAAAGCAATAGCTTAGGACAGACAACCACAGGACTGAAAATAATGGTAGGGCTAAGACTAAAGACTCAGTAGCCTGTGGAACAGGCTTCTTGCACTTACATGATCTTCCTAAGTTCACATTTACTCACTTTTCTCCATTCAGAAGAAATACCTTATTGCATTTTGCTGGAAAGATATCAAGTTTAGGACTGACTGGAGATCAATGACACAGAAAAGTACTTGCTTGGACTGATGGGCTGCAGTTTGAGACTTGAACCTGCCATGTGCTGTGACCCTATCTAGGTAACACAGAGGCAGTGCCGTGGCTAAGAGGTTTCTCTCCAGGCTGCTTCCCAACAAGAAAGAAGCAGGATTTCTGATACATTACTTAATCAGTGCTTTATCCTACTTAATGCTCTAAACTGTACAATTCCTTCTGTTCTTCTGGAACATGACTGTCTCCATGAAAACCCAAGGCATGAAGGTTAAGAATGTGTCTTTTTGCAGAAGCAAAAGAGAAAAATACATTTATGGGTTGTATTTTTCTCTTACAGAATATTGCATTTGGTCCTATCCATTCTCACCAGATGTACCCTCATCCTAAAACTGTCAGCTTACCAAAGGCAAGATTCAGTCATTAAAGGGCAGAATTAGGTCTCACTTCCAAATTCTATCACTTGCCTTAACATAACACCCTGTGGAAATCCAAACAAATTAGTTTCTTTGTTTCTTGAAATTAGGAAACAATAACTTCTACTTCTCAAAGAACTTCAGAATTAGCTTTTGCAAAGTGCTTCTGAGTTCCACACGTAATGAACATATTCATATTACATAAAACAGAAACTGGGAGGTGACCTGATTATTATTCCTTTAGTACAAAAAACATATGAAACTGTTAGATGAAAATTGTGTTTAATTACAGTGGTAGGTACCCAGCCACTCTTGAAATCAGTGCATCAGTGCTACTAGGCAACACGTCAAATCTACGCAGAGATCATTTATTCTATTTTGGTTCCAATAGAATTTGTTCCAACACATTATTTGCTTAATCCCCATCTACTTGTCTAGAACACAATACAGGCTATCCTTAGTTTTCTGTTATGACTTAGAAGTAAAAAACTTGTTCTTCAATCTTTTGGCTTCCAGAAAAGACAGCCTTCATTAAGAACTCCTCCAGTTTCCAAAGTCCTATGGACATTTATCTCAGTCTTCTACAGTTCAAGCCAAATCTATGTTTAAAATTCAAAATACAAAAGATATGAATTATGCTCTTATAAAAATGTAAAAAGCTAGTCAAAATTACATGTTTAGGTACTTCATCTCTGAAGAATGGAGTATAGCAGCAGGGAACTTAAATATAATAAGAACTATCAACAATAAATACAAGAAGTTAATGCCAAGATTGCAATAGAAGGATTCTTGAGTACAGCGAGAAAGAATACAAAGAGACATTCTAATCTATACAAAAAACCATCCCAGGTCTGTACACAATCTCTTTTATAAATACAACCATACAAGATGAAATGCTTATTTGCAAGTAATAGTTTTTTTAAAGTGTGCTTTATTGGGGTTTTCATTCGTTCTCTTGGCAGGTGTAGTTTGCAGGAAGTCTGTAAAGACAAATTTCCATAATTAGATATTTTAACTCCCCCAAAAGTAATGTTTTAAATGCAATTAACAACAGATGCAGTACATACTTGATTTCCACAGAAAGTGTTACTAGAACACTAAGCACTGTAACAAATCCATTTGCAGTTACCAAGTGTGTAACAATAAGGCAAATTTTTTAAAAAAAATAAGTTTACCTATAGCGGAGCATGAAATTGGCTGTGCATTGCTATTGCCTGTTGAAGTTTTTCCTCTTTGGCTCGTCTGCAGTGGCAGAGCTAGGAAACAAGACATGCAAGAACATGAATTCTGAATGTGATTTTTTACAATGCAACCACTGACTATACTGATAATGTGATTCCACCCACAACTGCTTACAAGAGGAGTGTTTCCAGTGTTCTGAAATGCATTTATTAGGCATCTTTAAATAAAGAAAGGTACTGGTAAGTGGCTCCTGTCACAGCATGAGCAAGAATAGTGGTTTCTGAACCTGTTATTTGGTGATAGTCATCAACAGAATAATTCAAGAAGTTTAACAACTTAAACATTAAGGTTGTTTGATACATGTCATTTTATGTCAATCCTCCATATTTGAAATTGACCATGTGACTACTGCCTCTGTATTTATACAGGATAGAGAGGAAAGTGGCACAAAAAAATCTGCAGTAACACGTGAAGAGGGTCTAGCTCAGGAGACCTTGGCACTCTTGCCTTAAAAACACATGTCTTCAGCATGCAGATTGTATTCTAGATAGACCAAAGCCACTTAAGGATACATTTTTCTTCTGGCCAAGCTCACTACAGCACTGTTCTGTATCACAGGACTGCACAAACTCTTAGTCCTAAATTTATTCACTATGTGCTGCACATCTCTCAGATTAGAGCTGTTTGTCTATTACATACCGTTCTCTTTTCCATGAAACTACTAAGGAAGTCATCTATTTCTGTTTTGCCTTCCAAGAAGTCTTCTGCAATAGTGTCAGATTCCTCTTCAGCTTCATGAGCAGCTACTTTAAGTCTGGCTTGCAGAGCACTTGGACTGCAACTCTTAAGAAAACAGAAAGTACTATGTAATACTAAACTGTCCATCAAAACCTACATTTCCAAGAAGATAAATGACTATATAAACACGGAATATGTGAACAGACCATTATTATTACATAAAAGCCTAAGTGACCAGATGAAGCTTCATCTCCAAGAAACAGCAACACCTTGTTAAACTAGAAAGGATTCAACGGGAGAAGAGCATTGCTAGTTTATGTCTTGGTGCACAGTAATTCTCACAAATGTATAAACTTTTCAACTTTTACCCTACACTGCAGGAAGCATCCAGCTTGGAAATCTGACAGGCTCTCGAGTGCATGATTTCTGAGCAGAACTAGCCTTTCAAGTGTCTTCAACAAATAGGGTCTACTTTTGAAACTCAGTTGTGAACCTGAGAAGTATAAAAAGGTAAAAAAGCACTTAGGGTTCAGCTTTTAAATACCCTTGAAAGGACTGTGGAGAGGAAGACAGGAAAGCAAAAAGCACCTACTCAAGAAGTAGATGGGCTGCTAATTTAAACCAGTATACTCATTCTTCTGTTCTTATAAACCTCAGACCTTATTTCTGTTTATTGGATACAATTTCATTATTTTTCCTCTAATATGTTCAGGCAGTTAATCAGAGCATGATTCACATCTTCAGTAAGAGGCTGCACAGAGCCAGAGCTACAGAATTAAGATATTTATAGATTTTAGATGCTTGGGCTACCACATGAAAAATATTTTACTTATTTTGTACAAGTTTAATTTTCCAGGAAATTTCTGATTACATTAAAGTTTTACAGTACATAAGGAGGGTTTGTGCTAATAAAAGATGACTAAAGTTCACTCACAGTACAAGTAAAACAACTTGCCTGGAACTTTGAAGGAGAGAGAACAGGAGATACCAGGTAGCAAACATCAGTACATGAAAATACAGTATATATCAAAAAAAAGTATAAAAATACAATTGCTGCCCTCCAATTCTCACCTCCTAACAATCCTTAAATTTAATCAGCAAATCTAACTTTAAAAAAGGAAAGACAATAGAGCAATGGGCTATTATATCCTGTTCTTATGTGATTTCTTACAGAAACAGAAGGTTTCTCAATGTCAACTACCTCCACATTTCCCACACCAGGGAAATCATTTGGTTTGCTGTCATGCAACTGTTTGGATATTACTTCATATTTTGTTACTTTTGGGGTATTCTGAAATTCAGGTACTATGCATTCTTGGATTCTTAGGTGACAAGTCTTGCCAATAATGAAGATTTCAGTGCAGAAACTGGTTTATGAGAAGTTGCATCCTCCAATGCATAGCCTGGTAAACATAGCAAGAAATTATTCTCCTTCTCCAAATGACGTTTTGAAGTAATGACTTTACCTTATTTGTGCTTTAGAATGCACAATGTTTGACAGCACATACAACATGTTGCCTGAAGTAAGCGTACCCAGTGAATCACAAAATTAAACATTTCTAAAGCAACTGTTTCAAGCATTTTCATCTACATGCACATCACCCTCTACCTGCAACTTGTCTTCTATTGTAGCATAAAAAAAAAAAAAAGAAAAAAAAAAAATCCAGTTTTTAAACTTTGGTACATCATTCCCATGTTTTTTCATACTTGATGTGAATCTATTTCATGTAAAACTGGAGTTTAATCAGAAGAATATCCTTAATGGATGAATAATATAAATCAAAACTTCGGTTTTACTGAAGTATTCTTAAAGGATAACATACCTCACTAAGTTCATGCTGTCTTTGCATCTTTTTTTCAAAGGCTGCTTTCATCTGTGTGAGTTGCTCATACTGGAAGGAAGAAGAAAAAGAAATTTTCCTCCTGAAAAGAACTTAATATTACCACTAATATTTCTGAAAAAGATTTTATTGTTCACTTACTTTGTCCAACACCATCTGTCTTTTTGCCTCGAGACTAGGCTCCAGCAACAAGTTTTTTTCTGTAAAATACAGTCACTATTACTACTTTTTTTTTTTAGGAATTCAGTTCAGAGAACACAGCCACAGATGATAACATTTTGACACCTTACTTGCCAGCTCTTCAATGCTTTTCACTAACTCATCTCTATCAGTAATGACTTGCTTCAGTTGCGGTAGAGTCACAAACTGTTCCAGTAACACTTCTTCTTGCTCGTTCATACTGGTCAGCTGTGATATACTATAGTCAAACAAAAAGAAACCAGATTTAAAGGTAAGAGTAAACATTACATGCAGAGTTACTCATTTCTGCCAAAAGTTTGGGGCAGTTTTTGGAACTTTACATGACACTTGACCACAACTTAGTCTTCCCCTTTCTCCTGGATTGTGGGTTCTACTATATGCAGCAGTGAGCTTAAAAAGCAGCATATGAAATAGTATCTCCCGTTTCAAGTCTTACTTCCTATAAAGCATTTTTAATGCTGCTTCAGTGGGCTGTCCAAGGCCAGCTACCAGATGTCCACCCGGCTACTCTCTTAGTCCCCCTCCTCAACAGGATATAGAGGGGAAAGCTGGGGGGTTGAGATAAAGACAGTGCCATCACCTACCAATCACAATCACATGCAAAACACACTCAAAATATTTAACTGAATTTATTTTCAATTACTAGAAGAGCTGGGTGGTAAGAACAAAAAAACCCAGAGCACCTTGCTCCCTTTTTCCCCAAGCTCAACGTCATTCCTTTATTCCCAAGTGCTCTACCTCTCCCTGCCCCCTGCTCCTCTGGGCAGGGCAGGGAATTGCAAGGGTTACAGTTAGTCTGTCATAGTTCATCACTGCTGCTCCTTCCTCCTCACACTTTTGCCCTGCTCCAGCACTGGGTCCCTCTCCACAGACTGCAATTAGTCCTGGGCAGGAGAGACCACTCTAGCTTGCGGGTCTGCATGGCTGCAGTTTCCTTCAGGGTGTATCTGCCTGCTCCAATGTGGGGTCCTCCACAGACATCTGCTCCAGCACAATCCTCTCCATGTGCTACAGGGTACACTTTGTACTGTGGTCTTTATCCAAGCTTCCATGGGCTGCAGATGAATAACTGCCCTGGCACTTGGAGCACCTCCTCCTCCTCTTCTTCTCTGACTTTGGTGTTTGCAGGACTCTCAGGCTTTTCTATCCCTCCCCTTAATCCTCACTGCCTCTGCTCTTTCTACAAACATTTTCATAGGGGCAGCCCCTGCTTCACCAAGAGGCTCAGCTGTCCTGCAGTGGGTCTGCTGCTAAGCTGGCTGTGCCTGGCACAGGGGCAGCCCCTGACCCCTTCTCACAAAGGCTACCCAAAAAAGCCCCCCAGCTACCAAAAACCTTGCCACCTATACACAGTAGAGCTGTTCTGAACAGCTGCAATGCCATTTTTGACTTAACTCAACTACCACCAGAAGAATCATGGAATCTTAATCCAGTCTTCTTGAAAGGATCAGGCTTGATTAGAATGTCTTGTTTAAACAAATTACACTTCCCTGCAAAACTCCTAACTTGCTGCTATGCAATAAGGATGCTCTTAGAACTTACAGCTGATTTAGTTAAACTAAACAGGCACTTTGGAAAGCATCAAAGGAAAAAAAAAACACCTCAGATGTCCTCTTGCTAAAGCTCTTTTCCTTCTTGACAGGACAGAGTTTTCAACTGCTTAACTATGACACCACCATAAAGATGTGTGATCTGAAAGAAACCAATCTCCTAAGACCCTCAGAATTAAAAGCCAACCTGTAATCTATTCTATCTCAGGTAACTGATTTAGGAGACTGTCTCGTTAGGTCTGAGCAAACTGCTGGGAACAATAACTAATACAATTGGTTTGAATTGTGACTGGATTGTGAAAATATTTGTGTAATATATGTATGAAGTATTTAGCTGTAGAAGTAATTTGCACTGGCTCAGCTGGAACATTTCCCACCTGGCTGTCTCTAACACAGCACCCCCTGCACACAGTGAGCTGCTTTCCCTGCACAACAGCCCTTTTGAATTCAAGAGAATGTAATCTGAAGCAGCCTCAAGATGTCCCATTTCCTCCTTTACAAGTTATACTTATTTTATTAGTGGAAATTAAGTCCCTGGCAAGGTCTCAGAAAACAGCAGAACACTGATAGTTAGGAAGCAAAAATGAATGCTTATTTTTCCTGGAGTGGAATCACAAGTACTGTTCC
>NW_008651997.1:18256-22916 GCF_000695815.1 Acanthisitta chloris
GCTTACTTTCCAATGCTGCAATTTTGATACATGGTAGTTCTTCTATTTATAATTTCTCCAAAAACCTTTCAGTGTTGTGCATAGACTTCTGACAAAAATCAGATACAGACCAGCAGTAATTGCCTTTTAAAAACTATGAAAAGTTCAGCTACCTTCTGAAAATTTACCTTAGTTCTGAGAGTTCTGGAAAGGTGTCAGGAACATCAGGCATCTTGTAAGTAAATCCATTCTGGCCAACCTAAACACAAGTTTAAAAATTATTCAAAGATTTTTGAAGAGGAATTTCTTAATTCATCTAAAGCTGGAGACGACGATTTTCCCAGCAACAAGAAAAGCAGGAAAAGCAGTAAGAAGCAGTAGCACTAGTCCCTGAACAGAAGATATCTTAACTCAATCATGGTAACAAAATGCTTGTGGATGTTTGGGGTGGTATGTCATAAAAGATGAGTCAGTCTTGAAGGACAATAATTCTGCCTTGTCATGTCCTTTGTAAACAGCTGGATGACTGAGGAAATACACAGGAGGGATACAACTCAGGGGAGTGAGAACAGAGAAAGAGATTGACATTTTGATCTCTTTTAAAGATATAATCTCTCAAAACAAAAAAAAAGTTTCAGACAAGGAAAGAAACATTTGTGTTCATAGAATGTAGAAAATTTAAATTCTACAAAGCCAGAAAAGTGTCTTCCAAGATTAAGAAAATTTTTGTTTCTAAAGACAAGATTTGATTACAGACTAAACATTTAGAGATAAAGTTTTTAGAGGACATTAAAAAAAATTCCTTCCAGAGTTCATCAGTGAGTTTGAGTATACACATGTAAGATAAAACTCTACATATAAAGGCTTGAGATTGGACATTGTCTTCAACTGACAGGTTCTGGGGCAGAAAGAAAGAAAAAACCATTTGCTGTGGTTGGAGAAGCAGTAGCAGCTGCACTTTGGGGGAGTGCAGCTCCAGAAAAAAAACACCCCATTATTTAAATATATTTAGCATAACCCTAGTTCCACTGAAACTCAGAAAGACAAACTTGTTGCTCTGTTTTAAAAAACTTTCATCAAAGCCAGCATGAGAGTTTTGTTTTCCTACCACCAGCAAAACAATGAAGTGCAGCCACTCAAACTGCTTCCTTGAGTTTTGTGGCAATACCTTGTGTGTCCTCAAGAGAACTGATGCAGTGTCTGACAGCTTAAGTAGCAAAACTCAGCACACAGACCTGAAGCACTGCTTCTGCTGTTGGAACAGGCAGTGGCAGATCAGCAATCAGGCCATAGGAGGGAGCAGCAGGCTTGTCGGTAGTGTAGCTTGAAGAAACTGATTCAGCAACAGGCATGGCTGCCATTGTTCTGTTTGTTTCTTGAGCTGGGTATGGAGGAAGAAATGGAAACCCCTGAGGAGTAAAAGGAGGCATTCCAGCTGGTTTGTTGAAAAGGCTAAAAGGAAACAAACAAAACACACAACCATGAGCAACCAACTGCGTACAGCACGTTTCTTGTCATTTGAACTGTAACTGCTAGACCACATACAAGGCATGAGAACGAATTTTAAAATTACCATAAAATTTGCATTTTCTGTTCTCAGTAGCTTCCAAAGTAATAAGTCTTTTAGTCTTATACTGCAATATAATATGGAACTCCACTAACCTATATTACTGCAGTGCAGTCAAATACACACACTCTTAACTAGAAGAAAAACTTACCAAAAACGTATGAGAGCATAAATTTAAATTGTTTCCATCTTTAAGCCGTGAGAAATGCATCTGTGTCATACATTAGTTCTTACTTATGATATAGCATTTATTTAACACTTTGGGAAACACACATAATTACTTCCAAGTAACATGAATTTTTTTTACAATTTCACAACTGCAGTTGTGTCTAAACCTACTATCACTGTCAGCCGTGAGAACCATATTTGTACTGCTAAAGTTGGACTGTCTCAGACCAGTTTTGCACATATAATGCAATTCTTTCAACTGCAGAACTGTACAACAGAAACTGCCCAAAGCCTGGAAGGTTATGAACAGAGTATGTAAAAAACCACAACTGCTCAGATCATGATCTACAGCAAATTCCATATTCCATCTGATAATGTAAACAGAATCAGTTAGGCTGAAAGGGACCACAATGAGTCATCTGGTCATAAATGTTCACTCTTTTTCAAGGAAACAGATATAAAGTTACATCAGCATGTTGATACAGTAACTCCAAGGAAATCTAGTGTTTCTTCTCAAAACAATCACACCATTACATTATTCCTGTCCCTGCCCTCCTAATAATTGGTTTGGTCTCTTTTTCAAAAATTAGGTTAATACACATAGTTCAATTCAACATGTTTAGCTAAACTTACTATGGAAATGATGTTGAGCTAGGAGCCAGAACTGGAGGATTCTTCCAAAACTCGTCCAGTAAACTTTGAATAATTTTTCCAAGATCTGAGTGCATTGTAAACTGGTAAAAGCACAAAACAAAATCCAATGTAGAAGAAAAATCATGCCTGGAATCCAACAGTTCCAAACTATGCTGAACTCAACTGATTATTACACCCATGTGGCAGCGCTGGAAGCTACTTCAGACATATCAGCTAATGTAACCTGTGTATACATAACCTCCAAATAAAGTGATAAAGCTACCCAGAAATGAACAGAAACTAAAAGCCTTTCATAGACTCCATGACTCATGGAGAGTCAATGAAGTACAACATTTCTGTTGACCAACCAAAAAAACCCACCTTAGTTACCAAGTCACATTTGGGAAAACAATGAAAGAGGAAAAAAAAATAAAAATATCTGAGGATAAAGGCATTAAATGCATTCTGAAGAAGTCAGAACCTACCTCCCACCCCAAAAAACTACCACATCCTTGTTGGCAAAAGGGAAAGAACAGCATATTAAAATGCTGAACATTCAAGCTAAAACCTTGATGTTCTAATAGGATTAGGCTAGAAAGAACTACGTTACAAAACAGTCTTAAAGCATTCCTTCTCCTTTATTTGCAATACATGTAGAGAAACAAGAACTGTGCAATTAATACTAACACAAAAAAGGTGATAGGAACTTCCTAAGCCATCAAAACTTAAAATAGTTTTAGGTACATGGAATACTCAGTATCCTTAGCAGTAAAAGAATAAATAGTAGTTACACTGAACACTTCTCAATTTTTGTTTTCAGGCGCCCAAAATAGAGTTTGAGAGAGATTAGAACTGTACTAATCTTTTTCTACCAGAAGGATTAGCAATCATCAATTTGACAGGTATTATAACTGCTACTAACAGCAGATCTATGTGAAGCTGCAAATTATACATACATTACTTATTAATGGACCGGTCACATATACTCCCTGCTTGTCCATTAAATGATGTCTCACAGGTGGGAAAACACTGATGACTGGTTTTTCCTGAGGAAACTGAGGTGGAAGCAAGCTGCAAATACAAGAATAATCATTGCTACAGCTATAAGAAGGCTTCTTATGCAAAAAAGTGCTATTAATTGCACAAAGTTTTACAAGAATAATTATGGAGAAATATGCTGTGAATGAACCACACAAAAGGATTATTCAGTTACAAAATTAGGAGTCAAACAGACTGGAATACCAGACTTCCACAGAACTGAAAAGAGCATTTACTGGCAAAATTGTAGTCTAACTATGGAGCAATTATGTCCATGGACAAACAAAAAGCTGGAGCTTAACAAGAGTATTTTTGAACACAAATGTTATTACTAAATATACAATGCAGTGTAACCTCTAAGAGTATCAGGCCAAGTCAGCAGGCCAAGGTAATAAAAAACTTGTGAACAGAATACCATCAATATTTGCAGGGCAAAAGCAATGCCCAAAGTAAATTCACAGGAAATGTTCCAATAATCACCTAAGGTATGATGCAGAAGCTTCACTGGAGTAAGAGTATGGATTTACACCAGACGAGTAAATTACTAATCAAGTTTATTTTCGGTTGTAGGGGATTCAAAGTCACCCAAAATCCTGAAGTATTTTCCCCTAGTTACTTTCAACTAAATCCACACAGGCATCTTTAGAGCTGAGCACAGCAAAATATAATTTTGCTCTCAGCTGAGCATCTGCATCTTGTACAGAACTAGTTTCACTCATATCACTACAACCTCTAATACAAATCCAAGTTATAGTTCCTGAAATTAATTATGAGCTGGCAGCGACCTACGATCTATTACTGCCATTTATAATCTATTTTTTTGATAACTGTTTTAGTTTTCAACAAGTGCACAGACATATATCATTCTACTTACATGTTAATATTAATTGTCATGTTGTTTACAGTGAATGGCAGTCGATATTCCACATCTTTCTGAATTTCCACAATGCTGTCAAAGAAGGAAATGGTTAGCATCCAATTCATGGTCAATGTAACAGCTTAAAGTCTAAAAAGCAAGCATGACCTCAGACCTTTGTACTTAGTCTAGTTTTGAAAAGCCCTGTAAGAACATAATCCAAAATGATGCATTAAGTTAATATGCTCCAGCATGCTATATTGAAGATTAAGATTAAAGCAAAACCAAGTAGATTCAACTTTTAAACTTCATACATGATCACAAGCAATGGAGATACCGTACTCACTGTTCTGACAACAATCTCAACCTAATTTTCTCCAATTACTGGCTTAATTGAAGACATCATATCAGTGGTTCTT
>NW_008651998.1:0-17122 GCF_000695815.1 Acanthisitta chloris
CCCCTTCCATCCGTTGCGGGGAAACCGGGGACGCAGGGACAGGGATTATTGTGTTGGTATCGGTGCCGTCACGGCAACAGTTCCTTGGTTGATTCCCGACCTTCCAGGTTCTCTGCAGCCTCCGAGCTGCTACACAGGGAGTTGCGCCAAGTGAATTCTCACAGAGAAAGAGGAGTTGCCTCTCCTAAGGTAGTGGGAGGCTTGGGGGTGGGAGGAGGCTGTTCTGTGGGCAGGAGGGCTGAAGCAAGGATGCAGCAGCTCTGGAATACTCGGCAGGATTTCACTAGATTCCTGGTCCAAGGGCAACTCGGGGCAGGGAAATGGGTTCTAAAATTGCTGTGCAGCTTGCAGTGATTTCAGAAACTTCCAGCTTCGTGTAGATACCGGAGCAAAGGGAGTGTCCTGAGGAAAGCTGGGATGTCCTCGGTGATCAGCTTGGCATCCTGCTGTGATAGGTCTGGGTTTCATGAGACATGTCAGGAACTGTTCTCCAGCCCTGGGCATATTTCCCAATCCACAAAAGCAGAGGGGATTTAGGCTCGACTATACCCAGAGCAAGATTATGGCATAAATGAGGTCAGATGTTGGTAACTAAAATCAGCTTGGCATCCTGCTGTGATAGGTCTGGGTTTCATGAGACATGTCAGGAACTGTTCTCCAGCCCTGGGCATATTTCCCAATCCACAAAAGCAGAGGGGATTTAGGCTCGACTATACCCAGAGCAAGATTATGGCATAAATGAGGTCAGATGTTGGTAACTAAAACTGTAACTCGCTTTATTAGCATCCGAGAGAGGGATAAAAAAGCGGAAAAGAAGAAAATATGCAAAGAATATAATAAAAAGCAAACAATAGTCACCACTATGGATCCAACATCATCCAGTTGATCTGTCTGCTTTGGCAGGGGAGATGTCTTGCCTGGGGCTGTCAGCTCACAGCTCTTATGCTTACAGGTCCATTCCCCTTTACAGCTTAATTGCAGCAGTTTGTAGACCAGGGTGACAGCACTTGCCCCCCAGAGGCCTTAATATTCAGTCCTTATCAGAGTCCTTTGCTGCGGTGAATTGACAATATTTGGGCAAAGTGAGAGTGATAGTGACAGCAGTTCTCACAAACCGAACTCCTCATGTGAGGAGGCTGTTGTGTCTGCTCCATATCTACCTGTCCCAGGACAGCAATTCTCTGGTACTGCAAGGCCTGAGAGTCATTGTGCTGGTGATGACATCTAGGTACACTGTACTTGGAGACATTGTCAAGACAAAACAGTTCATTCTTTTTGGTTTCTCATGGCATATATCTTTATTGCTTTTCTAGGTGGCCTCACCAGCTGTGTCCTGGCACAGCTGGGTCCTCTGCTCAGGCTCAAGGCATTCTTGCTCTGAGCCCAGTGTCAAGGTGCCAGAGCTTGTCTGTGCCCTGAGCCTGGAGCCGCTGAGAGGGGGAATTGTGGTCCTTCCTTGATTTCTGGGGTGGGTAAAGGGCTGTCTGAGGTGGGGAAGATGGAGACCTCCCCCCATGGGTTAGGGGTGCTTGGCTGGAGCTGTGCTGTGTCATGGCTGCTGTTTTGTCCTGCCCTTGCTGGGAGATGGGGCTGATTTCTTAGTTCTGCTCCTTTTCCCCGAGTTTCTAAATCCCTGTAGGCTTTAGAGAGATGGAGCCATGGGCTATGGAAGAGCATCACTCCAGGGCTAGAGGGTAGGGGAAGCTGCTAGAGTGGGATGGGGGTGTGTAGAGTGGAAGCCCTGTGGAAATAAGTGTTCTGGGCCTGATGGACAGGCTTCATTGCAAGTGAAATGAAATTGAAGTTAGAAAATTGAAACAAATTATCCAGTTATTCTCCAGACCCAGGAATAAATCATGGAAATCCAGATTAATGTTGATACCAGGAAAACCTGCAACATTAAAACTCGATAACCACTTCTACTATTAAGTGGGTACTTGTTTATTCAGTGCTGGGTGCATGGGAGATTGCTGTTCCAAACATGAACACATTTCCTTGGCGTTCCCAGCACATACATACATATTCATTACATAAGCATACATATGCATGTTATTTCCAGGAATAGGCAGTTCTATTCCCTGAGGTAGATTATGCCACTTTGTGCCAGTGCACTGCATCCTGGTGGTCATCTCTGGGGATCGTGGGGGTGAAGGCTCGAACTCTCATCAGAGCTGAACTTTGCAACTTTTGTCTTGGAGCATGCATAGTACTGTCCTAGTAACAGTCCAGACTGCTGAGGCAGCAGTTTGTTTTCCTTATATACCTCTTGTTAACTGAATTACTATACCCTTCCCTTACCAGCAAACATTCCTCAGACTGAGCTAAATCACATCAGCTAAGCAAATGGTGAGCACTGCCTGGATGCTGGGGAGGGGAAGTCTTTCTAAACTTAGTACTTTTCCATCATCAATGTATCGTTCCACATTAGATTTCTCTCTTGAAAAATAGTTATTTCCAGCTTTAAATCCCAGCTCTTCCTGCAGCATGTCCTGGTTTCCACAGGATAATGCTGTGCTCTCGTGTTTCTTGTAAGAACCAAAGGATACAGCAGCCTTGTGGATTATATGTACAATGCTGTAGCCATTTTGTAAATAAAGGAATATAAAGGTACTGGGTTGCTTGAAGAACGTGGATAAAACTTGAGGGGAAGGAAGTGGTCATCTTTGGGTAGACAATGTCTTACTATATAAAGCAAGTCCAGACACAAAAAAAAAAATTTCAAAAGTTATGTGGAACAGAAGGAAGTCAGGATGCAAAAAGTTTAAGGGTAGAGCTGGTTTCCCAAGTCCTAGAAAATTAACAAGCGGGAAAATCCATCTGTTCCCTGGTCCAGTTCTCTGGAAAGGGATGGGACATTATTTCTAGTCCAAAGTAGTGCTTAGTAAATGTCATCCATGTTTGAGTTTTGTGAGTGCTTGAGAGCCACTTTCTGGTGGTGCCCTTTCTTGCACACCCACTTTGTGTGACAGACAGAGAGGTGGTTGTTGGGCTGGTGATTGGAAGAGGAATGGCCCTGTTTACCTGTGTTTCTTGCAGCATAAGGATGCTGGAATAGATCTGCCATGAGGATGAAGTCTGAAGTGGCCCTGCTCTCCCATGTGTTGCATTTCTATTTGAGCGAATTGTTCATGCTCCTTTAATGGTGCTTTTGTTTTAATTTCTGCTGTTACAAATTCTAATGCCTATAGGAAGCCTTGAGTTTGGATGTTATTAAGTGAAAATTAAGGCCCTCATTCTCCATGGAGAAATCCTCTTGGGCAGTGTGGTAATTTCATGCCTGAGAGGAATCATATTTGTTGGATTATTTCTGTAACTTAACCAAATTAGCCTTGAGAAACTATAGGTCTCAATGAGAGTCTTGAACTCTCTGCTCTATTAGTTATAAACATCAGCAGGCTCCTTGCACAAAGGGTGGAGACTTGGTTTGAAAAGCAGGAAAGTGCTCTTATTTTGTCAAGGCTCGTGACGGCGGCAGACCCTGGGCTTGAGGCTGTTTGTAGTACTCTGAGCCCTTAGTAGGGCCAGACACAAAGTCACATCAGGCAGGTGCTCGTGCAACCTGAAGCAGCCAAGTGATGTTCACCTTCTTTATGTACCCATCAAAAGAATCTTCTTTTGATTAATTAGATTCCTAAGAAGACTTGGATAGTAAGAGGGATTTGGTTAGCAATTTTGGTAAACTGGGTTCAAAAAGTCATGGAGGGGGTGCGGAGGGGGGAAGGTGAGATGTGAGCAGCCTCTGATGTGTCTGTGGCTCATGGGAAACAGGGTGGGGAGGCCTTATGTTCTCTGCTTCCAAAGGGTGCCACAGCCTGGAGACAACGGTGTTAAGGGAATTTCTGAGTAAGTTTTCTCAGTGACCTAGCAGAGTTTGATGGCAAGGTTCACTCTATTGCTTAGTACAGAGACCATGATCAATTGACACACATGCAGGCACAGAGATGTGCACGTCGATATGTGTACAAAGGTACCTATAGAAAATTCCCCTCGAGTTCAGTGAAATACATCATCAAATCCATTTCTCAACAGGCAAGAGTGCTGTGTCCAGTTCTAGGCCTCTCACTGCAAGAAAGACATCAAGTTGTTTGAGGGAGTCCAGAGAAGGGCAACGAAGGTGGTGAAGGGTCTTGGTAAGTCCTATGAGGAAGGATAGAGGGAGCTGGGGTTGTTTAGCCTGGGGAAGAGGAGGTTGTTACTGTTCGCATACGGTGATCTATGGGCTGTCCACTGTAAATATTAATTTTAAGTAATATTTCAGCTACAGTGTTGTCTCTTCTAACTATTATTAATGTTCAAATTGTTAGCTCCAGGTTTCACTATGATTCATCTTGGAATTGCACAGCAGAGCCATACAGTTCAAATAAAGTCCAACTTGCAGCCTAACAATCCTGGCTACCTGTGTCAAACAAGCACTTAGCTACTTTCAAATAATATAAAATTTTCAGCACCAGTGTATCCTTTGGGTCTGCCCTGAATGGCATTCTGGATTTTCAAAGTTCCATTGTTGCTCCTTCCAGGTGAACTGAGACACTGCCACTGGTACGACTCCTCTGTCCAGAATGGCTTCTGGATTCCATAGAAACATGGTGACACCTTGTGCTCCAAGGCTGGTAAGAGAGGCAGAGAAACCTGTAACTTAAAGTACCTGCTGTGCCACTGGAGCCAAGCTAAACAAATTTAAAGCTGAAGCATGAGCATGTGCTTCCTTCTGTTCCCTTTGTGTGGGCAGTAATTCCTTCTGTCAGGTAGGCGCACTCACCTGTGGTGGTCTGACCACATCTGGGCATATGGAGGACTGCTCAAACTCTGCCTGAAGCTTTGAGAGCCTCGGCTGGTCCCTGCTGGAACAGGTTCCAAAACAATTGTTGTGTCATATCTCCTGTGTGGAGCACAGATCCAGCCCTACAGACAGCAGTGGAATCAGGGCAATTCCTCCTTCCCATCCCCTTTGCTGACTGGAGTTCACTTGATGGGACGACCTAGTGCTGAGGCTCTGTCAAGGAGATCTCTCTGTATTCTTCTGTTGAGGGGTCTGTGAGACCAGACAGAGAGAAAACAAGTGCCAATTAAAAAAGAGAGAACTAAAACTTGGACCCATTTCTCTGCACCTCAGCCTTGGCACAATGCTGCTTTCCTGCTTCCCTTGGACTTGCCCAGCAGTGACATCTCCACATACTGTGGGTTGGGAGCGTTATGCAAGCATGAAGTTAGGGGAGTTCTGATAACTCCTCCACACTCTCTGCCGAGGTCACTGGCACAATCCAGTGGAACTAAAGAGGAAACAAATGCCCAAAGAACAGAAATCCCCAAACATGTCACATCAAGTCATGGAGAAGATAATGGGACACAGCCTTGTGGTTAGAGCAAGTGTGCTCCATATCATTAATTTACTGATGTTGAATATTTCAGCAGATAATTTCCATGGCTGTCCTAGTGGCTGTGATCACAAATTATTCATCAGTGGCACTTGAACAAGAAAAAACATTCTGAACAAGGGCGGTTTTTTGCTTTTCAGCAAGGAGATGTCTCTCAGAAGCCAGCAGAAGTTGGCTGGAACTCGGGGAATGAAGCTGCCCTCAATTGTCCAGCCTCTAGACATCAGAGAGACCTCCCATCGCAAAGTAGCCTTTTCCTGCCCTTCTGCTTAGTGTTTGGTGTGACATTTGAAGGGGTTGTGTGCTGGTGATAGGCTTGCCTTCACCTCATTCAAATACCTCAGTGTCCAGGTCCTGCTTTTGTTTCAAACTGCTGCTGGGGGTGATGTTCCTTTTGCTGGGGCAAAGGCAAAACATTTCCCTGGTAAGACATTGGAGCCCTGATTTGCGCTAAGACAACACCAATAAGCTCTGCTGAAGCTGGTGGGGTTTGCTGGAGTTCAGCTGCCATTGCTAAAACACAACACTGGGGGAAGGCTGGAGCAGGACACAAGGGCTCAGGCTTGCCATTTTTCATTCTCTTGCTGAAATAGCCACCTCTTGCTTTGGTGTGGTCACCATCAAGCGCTTGGGGTTGTAGGATTTTCTCCATAGTGGCAATGGTGTCCTTTGAAGGCTGAGGGCCTGCAGTAATTACTTCCAATTTAACAAAACAAATTGCATTGATGATATGAGTTTGTGTGGGACCCTGACACAGCGTTAGATTTTGCAGGCTGCCAGATACACAGGGTACTCACCCTGGGCAGAGGGGAGTGGATGTGCTTTCTCTGGGTCAGGGTTTACTTAGAGGTGTGTTTAAGGCTGCTTTACTTAGAGGACTGCTCAGTATAAAGCATAGTCCAAATGCACAGATGAGTAAGGGAGGCTGTTGAGCAGGAAATTGCCAGCAAGAGACTTGTAACAAACTGGTTAAGGATTGCCCTGGAGAGCACAGGAGGTTGGGAATGCATCAAATGAGTGCACAAATAGCTGGAGGCATGCTGCAGCCACGCACTTCAGCGTGACTGTGCTGTGGAGACGCAGGACACCTGCCTGTGTCTTTTGAGTGGGAACAGTGCAGCTGAAGAGGGACACAAAGAAGGGAAGAGTTTTCTCCAAATAATGCCTGTGCTCTGTAAACATTTGCTGCTGTTGTATCATTCCAGACATGCCTTTGCAATGGTATTAAATAAGATAACAATAATAGATTACAAGAAATCAGCCATTTCAAGCTTGTGGAAAAAGGAGACACCAAGTCTAGTCTTACTCAAGTTGCCCAGTAGTGCTGAGAAAAGAACTGAACTTTATTCCCCATCCAGCATTCACCTCATCTGTCTTTCTTCTGATTGCTGTGTTACTTTCTTTTTGCCCTTACCCCCTCTAGTACTGCTCTCTTCTTATTTTTGTCATAGCTCTAGATCAGAAAAAATATTTGGAGTTGTCCGGGACTTGGTCTGTCTGTCTCAGAGTAAAGGTCATCCCCAAATTGTTTCCCATGGAGTCTGATGTAAATTCTTGGGCTTCACTTGCTCCATGAGTGCTCCAAGCTCTGTTAGCCAGTGCCCTGGAGTTCTGTGACGTGGGGGCAAGCACTGCCTGGCATTTTGGAGAAGGAAACCTGAAGAAACACCTGCCAAAAGAGCCACTTAGCTTGAGCCTGCTCGATATGGTCCAGCAGCTTTTGATGAGCTCAGAGCAGAGGTGTGTGAGTAGTGTTTCTGCAGCATGAGCTGGGCAGACGTAGTTATCAAGAGCCTCTACTTCACTGGGGATCAGTGTAGGATTCTCACTCATGAATCTTTCTCCCAGCAGCTGAACCTCTCCTTGCTCTCTCTTGCCTCTCCAGTTATCACCAGCTGACCCAAACCAGCCCATGATTCAGCCTGCCCCAGCAGAGGTGCTATTTCAGAACTACATCCCTGGTGAGGTCTGTGAAATGCCGCTGGTTCTGAGGAACAGGGATAAGGTAAGTGGTGGTGGTATCTAACTCAAAGTAACTTCTTTCCCTTGAAAGGCCTGGATTGATGGGAATGCTGAGGGCTTTCATGCTTTGCCTTGAGTGTGCACCATGTCCTGTGGCTCCTTGGTTAGTCTTGGTTCCTGGCAGGAATCTCTCCTCTCTCAGCCTCTTTAGTTGCCTCTGTGCAGCTCACAGTCAAAGCTCAGGTGTTGAGTCTTCTCCACTTTATGCTGGAATCAGTTTTAATTAGTGGCATTGGCACTGCAGTAAATGTGTTTGAAAACAGTCCTGGAATCAGAGTCATTTAGCAGAAGCAGCAGGAGGCCTTTAGGTGTCACTTCAGGCTCCTGCTAGACTTAATTCAGCTCTGCTCAGGTTTTCCAAAGACAATGTGATGCTCTGCTTTCCCTTTGGAGAACCACAGCACACCCAGAGCAATGTGTTCTTGGCGCTGTCCACCTTCACTTGAACAAATTGTGATTGTTTTGCAATTTCCCAGAAAGTTGAGATGCAAAAAGTTGAAACATGTCAGCAATTGTGTTCCAGTGTAAAGTGGAAAATGGAGACCTTTTGAATTTCAGACAGGGAAACATTTACTCAAATATGGCTTGTACCAAGAGCAGGCTGGTGAAAAGAGAGAGACAGGAGGGAGTCAAAATCACCTGTTCTAGACTTTGTGAGATGTGACTTGGTACTCGGGGGTTGATACCTGTTTGCTAGAAAATGTCTGTGTATCCCAGAGGGCAGAAACTGGCAGCCGGGTGCCTGCAGGACCTCCTGGGTGGGGGGAGGAATGCTCAGCAGTCTGGCTTGCTGGCACTGGCAGCTATCTGACCACAATCACCAGGCAGCAAAAGCCCCTGGAGAGCAAAGATTGGCTTTTAGCTTCGAAACCATGCTGTTGAGTCTGTGCTGGACATGTTTCTCCAGGTGGAAAATGCCTTTGAGGCTCACAGCTGACAGACACAGCCTGGGGGCTCATCTGGCTTTCCATCACTTTGGCAAGTGAAACTGCTCCCATCTTCTGCACCAGCCTTTCCTTGTAGTGTCTTGTGCTTCTTCCTTGCTTCTTTACAGCCCATTTGAATTCTCTTTGCCATCTCCTTATTTCATGGGTTATCTCTTTGTCTTGCCATGCTCCTCCTTTTGCTCTTCAGGTTTGCTTTAATTTCCAGTAAGGCCACAGTGTCTCCTCTTGCTGATCCTCCTGCATGACTGTATCCCTGCAGCTGGACTGCCCCAGTCAAACCCAGTCTCTTAGAAGAGAATTTCTTCCTTCTCTCAGGATAACATGTGCTATTTTGCCTTCAGGTAGCACATTTCCTCTGTGGAATGGAGCTGCATGGCTATGTGCAGCCAGAAGCAAGCAGGTTCTTTGGGCTTGCTGAATATGCAGATGACTTGGTTCAGGTGCTCTGTATCCATATGACTGGTGCCTTACCTGCTCAGCACTTTCTTCCCACCAGGCATTGCTCTACTGCCTCTGGCTGAGCTGCTTTGCCCAGACAGATGGGATTCGATTTCACCCTTGTGTATTATGTGTCAAAGTGCTTTGAAAAGGTGGTTAAGGAAGGATGCCACCAGGGTACAGCCAGGTCTCATCTCCTGTTTCCACAAGTGGCAAAATCATTGTTTCATGTCTTTCCTGCAGGTTCCTCGGCTGGTGAAGGTCACCTTGGAGAACTCCCCTTATTTCCAGTTGGTTGGCCCCAATGGTGTGTGCCATACACTACCACCAGGCATGTGTTCTACTTTACGCATCCTCTTCACCCCGGATGAGAACAAGGTGAGTCTGGAGGAACATTATATCTAAAGCTATCATTTTCCTTGCACACTGGTTGTAGCCACCCTGTGCCATGAGCTTGTGTCCAGATCTGCAAAAGCAGAGGGGATTTAGGACTGAGTATACCCAGAGCAAGATTATGGCACAGATGAGGTCAGATGTTGGTAACTAAAACTGTAACTCGCTTTATTAGCATCCGAGAGAGGGATAAAAAAGCGGAAAAGAAGAAAATATGCAAAGAATATAATAAAAAGCAAACAATAGTCACCACTATGGATCCAACATCATCCAGTTGATCTGTCTGCTTTGGCAGGGGAGATGTCTTGCCTGGGGCTGTCAGCTCACAGCTCTTATGCTTACAGGTCCATTCCCCTTTACAGCTTAATTGCAGCAGTTTGTAGACCAGGGTGACAGCACTTGCCCCCCAGAGGCCTTAATATTCAGTCCTTATCAGAGTCCTTTGCTGCGGTGAATTGACGATATTTGGGCGAAGTGAGAGTGATAGTGACAGCAGTTCTCACAAACCGAACTCCTCACGTGAGGAGGCTGTTGTGTCTGCTCCATATCTACCTGTCCCAGGACAGCAATTCTCTGGTACTGCAAGGCCTGAGAGTCATTGTGCTGGCGATGACATCTAGGTACACTGCACTTGGAGACACTGTCAAGACAAAACAGTACATTTTTTTCGGTCTGTTACAGCTCAGCTCTAGGCTGTGGGCAGGCAGCCTTCAGCCAGTCACCCCTTGGCCTGGGCTGGTGCTGCCAGCCAGGGCAGCCAGGCCTGATGGGGTGGGCTTTCCCTCGTGCTGCTTTCCCAAGCATTCACAAGGGAAGATGTACATGGAACAGTAGGGAAGTGATGGGAGAGGTGCTGATAAGATGTTTAGTCATCTCTAGGCTCAGTGGAAGTGGTTTAATTATTATGGAAAATAGTAGAGGAACAAGTAGATCCAGGGAGCTTTTCTCTTTCCCATCTGGCAACCTATGCTGTTTTCAGCTGAGATGGAATTAATTTTTTTCTTCTCAGTAGCTGGTACAGTGTGGTGTTTGGATTCAGAGTTGATGGCACACTGATGTTTTGGTTTCTGCTAAGTTGTGTTTATCTTAAATCAAGGGCATTTTCTTTCTTGTGTCTCATGCTCTGCCAGTGAGAAGGTACACAAGAGAAGCTGGGAGAGAACATAGGCAGAACAGGTGACCTGAACTAACCAAAGGGATATTCCATACCATAGAACGTCATGCCCAGTATATAAGCAGAAAAGGGGGCCGATCTGGGGGGAGGAGCAGGGTTGTGTCAGTCTGCAGGTGGTGAGCATCTCTGTGCATCACTGATTTTGTTTTGTTGGTTTTTTCCCTTTCACTTTCTTTTTATTATCCATTAGCATTTTAGCTCCTTCTACTCTTTATTATTAAACTGTTCTTATCTCAACCTACATATTTTATTTTCTCCTCCTCATTCCTCCGGGTTGGGGGAGGGGGAGGAGGGAGGAAGGATTGTGAGCAGCTGCTAGTTCTTGGCTGCTGGCTGGTGTTAAACCTCGACACAACCACTTCCCTGCCTGACCCTGGACTGGCGGAGCAAAATGATACCTTTGAACACTCTCTGTACTCCAGTCTCGCAGCTGTGCTATCCTTGAGGACTTTGCCTGCTTGCAATCCAGCAAATCCAGGCCAGGGGAGAGGATGTGTTGTGCACGTGGCAGGGAGTCAGCCCGGCCCAAGCACACTGAGCTTAGGTGCCCTGAGTCAGCAGGAGGTTGGTGTGCTGCAGGTGACCTGGACATTTGCCTGAAGGAGCATGTGTAGGGCATGTCTGCAGGCAGACATGTTACCCCAGAGCCTGTGGGCAGTAATACAGCTGTGGCTGCATCTTCATGCATGTCACTGTGATTGCTCTGTTGCTGGCAGCTATTCCATGCCAAACATGCTCTGTTTTGCTTGGAGGTTTGAACATCAGTGCTAAGGCCCTAGCAAGACTGATTTCAGTGCTGTGATGTGAAGGGCCAATGCTGTTATCCAGAGGCTTGCTAATACAGAAGGGTTTAGGCCATGGCATGGAAGGGAGGAAGCCTTGTAGGGAACCAAAGAGAGGTAGGCTCACTCCTTCCACTAGCATCCTGCTACCTCTTAGCTACCTCTTAGTTCTTCACCTGACTTGGCTGGAGAGGCAAGGTTTGCAGGGAGCTCTGAGCTGGTGTTTCTTCACCAGGCTAGAGGTGCAAGATCTCTTTGGGCATAGCTGTTTTCTCATCTTCCCTTTGCTGCTTAGAGTTAGTTTAATGCTCTGTCCTATCATCAAACAGCATGGATATTGAAATGTAAAGAGGAAATGCCCTGTGTTCCCTAGCTCCCTGTTCCTTAAGAGGGACTGAGCAATTATTTAACATCGTTAAATTCAGAGTGAAAATGATGCTGGTTCTCTGTACTCTCCAAGTGACACAAGAGCTTTAATGTCACTGAGGTAGGCTTTGCAAAGTACATTGGTGCCTTTCAAATGTAATTTATTGGTGTAAATTAGTGTTCATTTTGGGGGTGGAAGAGGTAAATTGATGCCCATGAAGGATCACAGAAAACAGCAGTTTTTCTTCTGCCATGGGGATGGTGCTAAATGCTCTGTGCTGAGACTGTTTCTTTTCCTGCAGGATTATTTTCATGAGCTCCACTGTGTCTCTAAAAGGCAAGAGTTTGTGGTGCCAATTCGAGCCATTGCTGCCCATACCACCTTGGACTTCCCTGGCCAGCTGGACTTCTCGGTCTGTCCAGTCAACTACCGCACCCAGAAGACTCTGCTGGTTCACAACCTCGGTAACCTGGAAGCTCATTACCACATCAGCACTGAGAGGTAAAGCAGCTCATCTTGCTGTGTGCGCAACAGCTGTGGGTGATGAGAGAGTTGGTAAAGAGTAACCAAAAGGCACCAGAGCTGCTGCACTGCAGCCATAACTGGAAATGGGCAGGACATGTGAGGTCTGCTGTTGCTTCTAGTGTTTTAAGCCGGATGCAACCTTTGAGCTTTCTCTCTCCCAGATTTCCTAGAGAGTGCTGGAACATGTTAATAGCTGACTTGCACCCTCCTGAGCATGCACACCTTCTGAAATTGTTACCTACCACTGTCAGCCAAATAGACCCATTCTCTGGGAGGCTATGAGCATGTGGCCTTATGGAGATCCCCTCATCAGATGCCCAATGTGAGCTGTGTTGGGGGCAGCCTGTGCTGTTCCTGTTAGTCCAAGCTAATCTGATTTGAGGTCATCAGACATTTCTTCTGTTTCATGATGAACCATTGAAAGCCAGTTTAAAATTTCAAAAAGATGATTTAAATTTTTTAATAGAAGCAGCATTTTATTCTAATTAAGTTGCTCCCCCTTCCATTCAGATTTTAAATACTCTGAAGTTTCTGTGTTTATGTTCTTTTTGGGGGGGGGGGGTTGTTTTGTGTAGGATGTTTTCAAGGTAAAAAAACCCAAACAACCACACTGTAAATTAAACAGTAATTATTCTTTGGTCTTCAGGGAAGACTTATTCTCCCTATCTAATTCCTAGGCTGTAATCTCACAGGACAGGTAGTGCCCTGACATTTGTATCTCTTATAGATGGAAGGAAAAGGGGAAGTTCCTGAGGAAGTCGGTGTCACAATGTGCCTGCAGATAGCTCTTAACCCTCTCTCTCTGTGCTCTTCACAAACCCTTCTCTGATGGGATTTCTGGCAGTCAGACCCTTGAGCCTCATTGCAGAATATGGGGGACATGAGGTCATTTTATCCCACAGGATCTTCTGAAGGCTAGATCTCCTCAGAAGTGAGCCAGTAGCTGTTTCTGATCCTGTATGTTCTCTCTGTCTTGTAATCAGACTGTGGTTTGTTTGCTCCTTGCTTGCACAAGTGAGCTGAACTGAACTACACTGCAAAAGAAACGTTGTCCTCAAATCTCCCTCAAGAGTCCTGATCTCTTTGTGTTGCAGCCCTTTCTCTGCCACTCCGGCCATGGGGACTGTCAGCATTGGCGAGTCCATGCAAGTGACAGTGGAATTTCACCCGCTGCAGACTGGTGATCACTCTGCATCCCTGGTCGTGCACTACCACACAGGTGAGTGCGGGGCCCTGCACAGTGCATACTCTGCATCCTTCAAAATGGCAGAGCCCTTTTGTCATGACCCATCCAAGCAGAATAATTGAACTTGCTTTGCAAACTATATGTGGAACTGTTCTTTCAAGTCCTTTGCATGTTTCAGTGCTCATAAGTGGGTAGATAAGGGACCGAGTCTGAGTCCGTCTCTGTTCTGGATGTGCTGTGTTGCTGCGTGCTGGTCCGTCCCTGGGGGGCACCCTGGTGTCAGCACGGTGTTCTTCATCCAGCACCCCCGTGACAGTCCTCTGCCATCATTCCACCTCACTTCCCTCTCCAAGTGCACCTGCCCTTTCCCAGCCTTACCACAGAGAAAAGTGAGGATCGGTGTTGAGGGGGTTGATAAAGTGAATCCCCTCAAACAGGGATGAGATTTTTGGCATCCTGTTTTGCTGGGAGTTGCTGAGTGGAGGAAGGAGGAACCTTGATTCTCCATTACAGTGTGGATATGCATGGGTGAAGGTTTATTCCTAGAGGGTGCTCTATTTGGCGTGTGAGGTCTCTACCAGACTCACTCTGATGCCTGCTGTCTCTTGCACACCTCTGTCCTACGAGCTGTTTCTCCATTGTCTTGCCACTGACCCTTTTCCTATGTTGCCCTCTATGCGTATGTATAGTTTCCATCTAATAACATTTTCAGGCCCTCGAGTTCCTGTTGGATGACAGATCATGACAAATTTTTCCTTGTTCCTATTTCCCAGGCTATTCATGCTTTTCCAAACCTCTCCCATCTTATCTCCCATTTGATTTCTAGGTTGAGGAATCCTATTCAGTCTTCATATAGAAGCTGCTCCGCACTGTTAATCTGTCTTTCTGTCCTTGATTTAATTTGAAATGCTTCAGCTTGGCTTTTGTGATTAGAATAATATCAGATATTTCAAGACTGCTGTGGCCGTAGGTTTAGATAAGGAGATGGTGATAGTTTTCATGGTGTTCATTCTGTAGTGGTTTGTCATATTGAATGTTGTAGAGTATCGAGTCATGTTTTTCCACCTGTGTCACCTCCTGCCATGGACTGTCACTTCATTTATTCCTCTGGGCCTCCCTTTTCTGCCCACATGCCCCCAGGCATCTTTGCTTCTCAGAAACAAGAGATCAGAAGAGACAGGAGACTCATGGAATGCCTACAGGAGACCCTGGACAAGCTGTGACTGAACAAGACTCCTCAGAGTCACCTGAATGACTTTGATGCAGAATTCCTGTGATCTGGGTGGGTCACCTGAGCACATCTGGCAAATGGGTGTCACCCTGGGGACATATCTGTCACCTTGGGGACAAATCTCTACAAACACAGCCAGAAATATGGTGTTTAAGGTGGTGTACAGGACATCCTCATGCTGTACACATGGAGCTGATGGGATGTGATAAGTGTACTGATCCATGGAACTGCCCATGCCGCTAAAAGCTGTGACACTTTCTTCTGTTCCTTTCAGTTTGCTCTGTTCCTTGTACTTCCATTGGTGAGTGAGCTGAGCAAAGACTCCTCTTTGCATTGTTCCAGGTAAAGATATCCACACGAGCCTTCATGGAACAGCTGTGGATGTCAACATTGGGATGGACAGGGACTCTGTAACAGTGGAGCAGACTTACCTCACACTGTCAAATCACAGGACCGTGGTCATCCACAACAGGAGTAACATCACAGCCCGCTTCCAGTGGAAGGCTGATGCTACTCAGGAAGAGGAGGATGAGCAGAAGCTGAGGTTGGCTTGAAAGATGCTTTTCAGTGACATACACTGCCCAAGGGTAAAACTGACATATGGCATCAGGGGAGTATTGGTGGTTTTGAATGGTTTAGGACAAGTAAACCATCCCCAGCATCAGGGTATGTGTCCCTGGGCTTCAGTGTAATGGAGCTTAGCAATTCCCATTCCAGTTCCATCTGTTCTCCAGATTGGGGGTATGTGTGGCTTCAGTGTAATGGAGCTTAGCAATTCCCATTCCAGTTCCATCTGTTCTCCAGATTGGGATGATGTTTTGGGTCAATTCCAACAACTGGATTTCCTCAGAGAGCCACAAACCACTGAGGTTCAGAAATTCCTGAGCTACAGAGAGTCCATGAGGCTGATGAGAGCACCAGCAGTTTGGGCAGTGGCTTTGAGCCAGGAGGTTCTCTTGTAATGGAGCTTAGCAATTCCCATTCCAGTTCCATCTGTTCTCCAGATTGGGATGATGTTTTGGGTCAATTCCAACAACTGGATTTCCTCAGAGAGCCACAAACCACTGAGGTTCAGAAATTCCTGAGCTACAGAGAGTCCATGAGGCTGATGAGAGCACCAGCAGTTTGGGCAGTGGCTTTGAGCCAGGAGGTTCTCTTGAGGGCTGCTGGCTTTCAAGACCTCTCCTGAGCTTGTAAGTGTGGAGTAAAACTGCCTGCTGTGCCAGCAAACAGCAAGTGATCCTCCTGGTTCCTTTGGGCCTTGTGGTTCGGGGTCAGCCCCTTGCTGAGGAGCTGCTACTGCTCCTGCCAAGTGCTTTGCTGCTCCTGCACTGACACTTATCTCTGCAGATATGTGGCTTGTTAAATAATCTGGGTTTGTCTCTCCCCATGGCTGCAGGCTGTGTCAGCAGAAGAAGGACAACGTGGGTGATTTTCTAATGGAGAGCAGAGAGAACATCACTCACGGAGAATACCGTTCCCTTTTCTCCCGCACCTTCCACAGCCAGAGGGCAAAGATGCAAGGAGACCCCATTCTGTTCTCTGATGACATTTTTGCCATTGAGCCACTGGTAAGTGATAGCTGACAACCTCACTTCTTCGTTCTCCTCTTCCTCTTCCTTCTCCTCCCTGCATGAGGTCACTTGACAGATCCCTGCCTCAGCTGGCTTGATGTGCCAAGAGAGAAGACATGGGGTTCCTGGTGAGGCTGGAGAGCTTGTGCAAAAAGCATTTCTGCCCTGCAGGCTCCTGGCAGGTGGCAGGAGCCTGCCCAAGGCTGAGCTCTGCTGCAAGGGCATGCTTGGTGCATGTCCTTGCAGTGTCCAGAGGGATCAATTATTGTAGGTAGGGGCACACCTTACACGTGGTGTGTGGGGAATAACAGAGGGTGTTGGAGCACTGTCAGTTCACATATTGACCTGAAGCATGCAATGGTTGGTTCTCTTTGGAGAGGAGGCCAAATTCAGCCCAAAGTTAATCATGGAAATGCCAATTCCTTCCTGTAACATGGACTTATACCACTTCTGAGTCTCCCTTCATCTATGAGCCTGGACACAAAGCTGGCAGGTGTAAAATGGACTTCTTGAGTTCTGTTGCACACAGGGACAGAAAATGTTTTCCTTTTCTGTTTATGCAAGCAAACCCCCTTGTCCTTCCATCAGCCAGAGCCCTGATTCTGAGTATTAGCATGGTGTGAGATGAAGAATGCTTTCTCTCTGTGCAGTGCAAAATCCCTTCTCATGTTGGAGTAAACCGTCGAATAATCCCAACCTCTACTTTCTTTCAAGATAGGTTAAACTTTTTTTTCTAAGGAAGGGGATCATATTCTTTTCTTGGTTACTCCTATAGCCTATCTAAGGCCAAGAACCACCAGTGTCAGCACAAGGGCAATTTCACACCACTGTAACTGCCAGCAGCATGATGTGGCCAAGAGCTTGTGTCAGAGCAACAGGAGTATTATAGAGAGTGGGAGCTGATCATCTGAGCATTAAGAGCAAAACCAGCTCAACCCAGTGCAGGGTGGAGTATTTCCTCAGGCTCCTTGTGTTGTTCGCTCCTTGCTCATCATTTATGCTCTAAAGAAAGGCTTATAGGGCTGTGGTTGAAAACAAGAAATGGGATGTTTGAAGATGTCAGGGACTGGAGGCAAAGCTATCTGGCTCAAAACAACCCGTTGGGAAA